>NC_143547.1:35581874-35737624 GCF_031878675.1 Megascapheus bottae | reverse complement strand
AGAACTCATGTAACTGCACAGCATTGCCTGGCAGATATCCGAGTGTGCTCTGATTTCATTATTTTGCAACTCTCCCAGCCTCTGATGAACTTTTGGTGATTGGCTACTTGGAAGTTCAACTTTCTTCCACTGAGCTGAGCTACACAAGAGCAATCTCTTGGAAACTGTAATCCCCAACCCTTGCCGTCAAATGCTCCCAGGTCCACGTTGACTTTCAAAGAATCACCCTAAAAACACATTCTCAGAGATTTAAGCCTACACAAGGGTTAGAGTCCCTCCAGTTGCTGCATGTAAACCATATCAGATTTTCCACATCAGAGCCCATCTATTGAAAGCCAATCTAGAGAAGCAGTAGATCACAGTGATTAAGAACAATGGACTGTGGAGCCACACTACCTCAGTGAAATACCATCACCGCCCATATGAGCCACTGATGGATAAGAGACACTAGAGAGAAAATGGAACATTTTACTACCCTGCTTTGCATCTGAAACATGAAAATGACTATTTTCTTTACTTAAAAGCGGAGCTCATCAGTCACCTTTGCCTTGCTACCCCACATAATTTACTAAATGTTACTGAAGATTCGATGTACTAATGCATGCAAAGCAACCTTGGAAATGCTAAACATATACTACCTAATTAGTTAAGGGAAATTTACAATATGACAAAGGATTAACATTTATAATATAAAGAGCTCCTGAGAATCAATTCCAAAGATGGATTCATTTTTTCACAGGTCATTTCATCTCATGGCCATTCCCAGGTTAAAAAAAAATACACACCTAGGGCTGGGAGTTGTGTCTAGTGGAAGAGCGCTTCCCTAACGTGCACAGAGACCTAGGTTCGATTCTTCAGTACCACATGCATAGAAAAAGCTGGAAGTGGTACTGTGGCTCAGGTGGTAGAGTTCTAAGTTTGAAAGAAAGCTCAAGGACAGTGCTCAGGCCCTGAGTTCAAACCCTGGGACTGGCAAAACAAAACAAAATACAGACCTATATTTTTTTGTTTTTTGTTATTTTTAGACCTATATTTTAAGGTCAACATGTCAGTGCCTAACTCAGGGGTATACTGGGAACTTAATTTCTCCCAGTTGAGGGCATTTTTTTGGTTAACTGATGAAGTTGGCTTAAGAATAGTCATTCATATTATGTTAAGTAAAGTAACTCAGAAACAGAAAGAAAATACTGTGTTAGGGGCCAGGAGTTTGGCCTAGTGATAGAGTGCTTGCCTAGCATGAACAAAGACCTGGGCAATTCCTCAGTACCATGTACATTAAAAAAAAGCTGAAAGTGGTGCTGTGGCTCAAGTGGTAAAGCACTAACTAGCTTTGAGGTAAAAGCTCAAAGACAGTGCTCAGGCCCTGAGTTCAAGCCCTGGACTGGCAAAAAAAGAAAATAAAAGAAAATACTGTGTTATCACATATATGTAATATGCTAAAAAGGCTGAGTTCAAGAAGTTGAGACTAGAATAGGGATGAGGAATACAGAGGGTGGTTAACAGGTATGTGATGCATTTGGATAGGAAGAATAAATTATTTTTGCTTGTGTCATACTGGAGATGAAGCATGCTTGGCAAGCACTCCACCACTGAGCTGCATCCAGACCAGGAAGAATAAGTTCAAGGATTCTATAGCACAGTTGCATAGCTATGTGATAGTTATCAACAATTCCCTGTATATTTCAAAATAGTAGAGAGACATTTGAGTATTTCCAACAGAATAAAAGATAAATGTTTAAGATAAGAGATTTATCAATTACTCTCATCTGGTTGTTGTACATAATATACATGGATTGAACTATTACATGGCACCCTACAAATATGTATGAATATATGTCAATTTAAAGTTGAAAACATTTTTGGATGTGGACTTCCAGATGAACACAGAACTTCTAGTCTCAGAGGTAGATTTTAGAATAGACACAACTTTCCTAATTCAATATTTATGAATTGGTAAAATTTCTGTTAATACTAATAATCTTAGTGATAACACTTTCATATATGTAATCTAACCAGTCAGATAAACATGTATTTTATGTTTGTAACTTTGTCTTCATGACCCTGCCAAAGAAGGAAGGATATAATTTTAGTAGCAGGAAATCTGAGCTAGTGGTTTTGTTTGTTTGCTTTTTAATGAGGTCTAAAAGGGTAAACCTAGGATTCAGGTTTGAGAGCTGAAAAGTGCTTCAAGCTACCTGTGAGACATTTCACTAAGGTTACAAATTGAAACAAGCTTCATGGCAGGGCACAATCAATCACCTCACAATCAAGCTACTTTGAAATCGCTGCCCAATGGATGTGCCAAGTCATGTCCTTCCTTAGACCCTCATATTTTATACTTCACTGGTCGATTTACTGGGTCCTCTAAACATACCATCATGTACTTTCTGTCTTTTGGACTTCTCTTCCCTTCTATTTTCAAGGAAATCTGACCCACTCTTTAAGATCTGTTTCCATGGTTACCGTCCCTGTGAAGTCTTCCTTGTAACCCTGGATCTCTGATTGCCCAGGTGCTTCCACTGCCTGAGCAAGTATCCACCCTGGGTCTGCTTCCCTACTGGACTATGGGCTCCTTGAAGAATGGGAACTGGATTCCTGGGATCTGAAATTTCGGTGTTTATCTTAATCCCTGGCACAGCTAAGACATTTGCCAAATAAATATTTGAGGTGCTCATATCCAGGTGCTTTTGATAAGATAAACAGGTAATCCCAGCTCAACCAGGAACGCAGAGATTGAAGAACTGACTAGGTGTGAAGTAGAAGATGGCACCTAGAAACCTTTCTCAACCATACAAAGGGGGTGAGGTGGACAGAATAAGCAAAAGAATGAAATTTCCTCTGAGATGGCCCAATGAACTTAGTATCAGCTTCCCACTCAAGACTAACAGCTGAGCCACAAATTCTAAGACGTATCTATCTCTAGGACAGAAAAGTATACAGTGTGACTTCTTGAGACCCATATATACCAGCTAGGGTCCTATTTAAAATATCAAGATGGGCTGGGTATGGTGGCTCAGGCATGTAATCCCAGCTACTCAGAAGGCTGAGATCTGAGGATCCCAGTTCAAAGCCAGTTCAGGCACTAAAGACCCTTATTTCCAATTAACCACCAGAAAAGCAGAAATGGCACTGTGATTCAAGGGGTAGGGGGGGTAGCCTTGAGCTGAAGAGCTCAGGGACAACTCCCAGATGAAGAGTTCAAGTCCCATGACCGACAAACAAACAAACAATAAATAAAGATATCAAGATGGGCAACAAAATCACAAACAGGGTCTTTTTGATGGTAATACGTAGGATTATGTATTACATAGGATGCAAATGCATTGTGAGGGAGCTAGAGGACTGAAAGGAGGCTGGCCACATGTGTATAGACTAGGTATATGTATATGAGTACATACGAAGACTTCTGTGGCATCCGTTTAGGATCTACTTTCTCCTCAGTCACTCCCCCAGCCCAGCATTCCCCCCTCCACCTACTATTTTCAGCCCCATACCTGGGCCCCAAGTTCACTGCATCATAGTGCTGGGAGTGGCTTTCTATAGAGCATAGTGACTCAGGGAGATGCATACTTGGAGGCTTGTGGGTGGTACTGCCATGGATACAGAAAAAAAAGCAGGAGTGCTACTCTCAGGCAGTAGAGAAGTCCAAAAATGTCGTGGAAGAGCTTTTGCTCTTATACTTCCACCCCTCATGATCTTTAGCCCTTTGGGAGAAGTAGGTTAGGGACTTCAATAACCATTTTACTGAGGAATCTACTGCTACTCAGGAAAGGGAAAACAGCATATTCAAAGTGCCAGTAAAAGCAACCTTACTTTTTAATATAAACAGAGGAGGTACAAGATATAATATCTATTACAATTTCACTCAAACTGTACATGTTGGAGAAACTTCCAAAGGTGCTACACAATTGCCGTTTAGCTCAGTGTTCTAAAAAGCCAGCCAAGTATGAAGATAAAAAATAAATAGGCACATTAGAGATACCATTCTCTTCCCAACTCTCCCAGATCATTTCATGGATACTTCAACCTATCACTTAGGCAAAGAATTGTACAGACAGAGAGCCCAAAGAATGGGTTTGGATTTGTGGAACTCCTGTCTACTTTTCCTTCTTTCTTACCTACCTGTTCTGTTTGAGGTTTTTTCTTCCATCACTAATTATCCGACAGCTCTCCTGCATTTACAGACCCCCAAGGCAGATCCAGTAGGTGTCATCAAAGAGGAAACTTGGAGATATTTGTTGGTTCCTGGGAAGGCTGAGGAAGCACCCTTGTTAAGGATGTGTGTACTCTGTTGAAATATCAGCTGCTATAGTTGCCAAAGAAGTTCCCGAGCCACCCGGAGCCTTTTCTCTTCAATCCAACCATGTGTTCACCTTGCCCCAAAGGTCAGAACTAATATTAACAAGCCACAGCAGAATGGAGAAATTAAAACCAGCTGTCAAGACAAGCAAGATCTGGATTTCCTTAGCGTGAATTTCAGATTGGTCTTCAGTGCAAACGGGCACAATCCCTTACTGGAAAGCTATCTGGTAATGTGAAGCAAGAGCAAGAAAAATGCTCATTTCCTTTGTCCTAGTTAACTCCACTCCTGGGATTCAATCCTGAGTAAGTAACTCCCAAACCATGATGAGGCTCAAGGCACAGAAATTTGTATTTTTAATTACAGAGCTATTTTCTCATAGCAACCTTTGAGCCTTCAGTGAGGAAAAGTAGCTCCTTGGGGTCTTTTTCTACAGATTTTTATAACTGAAATTTTGGGAAGAAACAATTTTGTTATCATTCTGTGTGAGAAACCTAGGGGTGCAAAGTTATACTTTTCCCTGAAAATTGGGCATGCTTATTATTTTTGGTTTTATGTTCTCAAAAATAGGTTGTGGTGAAGGACTGGTGGCAAACCCTTGTGATCCTAGGTGTTCAGGAGTCTGAGATCTGAGGATCACAGTTCAAAGCCAACCCAGGCTTTTGAGTTTTATTGCTAAATAACTAGCAAAAATCCAGAAGTGGATGTTCAGCACAAGTGGTAGGGCAATAGCCTCGAGCAAAAAGCTAAGAATAGTGCCCAGGCACTAAGGAAGCTCCAGTAACTGGGCAAACAACAACAAAACAACCCCCTCTTCAAAAAGCCCAAACTATGAACATGTTGCTATTGGTATTACCATTCATTCATTTACCTAATAGATGTTTATTTCCTACTGTTATATGCAGTGTGCAGTATTAGAAATAGAACAATAGAAACAGCTCTCACTGCTGGATGACTTATGGTAACAGAAACAGGAGTGAGTGGTAAGTGTACATTGTGTTAGGTGAAGCGATAAGATAGCTACAGGGTGTTTGGGAAGGAAGATCCAGAGGAAAAGATCTCAATGCAAGGCGTGTGCTCAGTGAAATCTTATTCAGGAAAATTAATCCTTGAGCTGATTAAGATATAGTTTTGAATCTTGACTCTATCATTTCTGTCAGAATAAGATGAATTCTCTCAATCCCTTTCTTTGCTTCAATGCCTCCTAATGGATTGTGTTGAGAATGAAATCATGTATATGGAAAAACCACGGCTGGATCTGGAGGCTCGGCTGCTCAGAAGCTTAAAATTTCTGGGCCTCGATTTTACTCATCTGGGAAATGGAGACAAGAGCAAAATTATATTTGGCCATATCGTTCTGGATGCTATGAGAGCAAGGAAGATATGGCTAGAGTGGATTTGGGACCATCTCCTCCTGCCCCAATAAAACTAGAGGCTATCCTCCCAAGTCTTAGCCCATTAGATGGGTTCTTACGGCTCCCTCTTCCAACAGCGAAGTTCCCTCCGCCCCAGCCCAGTGAGAGCACATAGCGTCTGCGACTGCAGTGGCGCAAGCGCCGCAGCCAAAGGCGCACTTAAGTGGGCGGTCTTTCGGGCGGATCAGGGGGAGGGACTTCGGTGTCCGGGGCTCTGATGAGTTCCGCCGCTTGAAAAGCGGCAAAACCCCATTTGTAAATTACCGGGAGCCCCAAGGAGAAACTTTAGAACAGAGGAAAAGCATAGTTAGATTCAGGAGCTGGGGACTGGATGAAGTGTGGAGAAAACGAGCCCGGACGGAAGACTTTGTTTGGCGGCTCTTTCTTCCCCAGTGTCTTACTCCGCCCTTTTAACTTCTGCTCGCTGCCAATTAGAACAGAGGAATTCGAAGCCCCACCCACTGTGCGTCTAGTCCTTCCGTGGCACGAGAGGACGCCTGCGCAAACGGCAGTGGAAGGCGGAGTCTGGCCGATTTAGCGCGGTCCGCCACTCGTTTGTGGCTGCACACACTTTATCAAACGTCCTGGATCAATTAGGATGTTGCGTTTGATTAGCTGGAATATCAATGGTATCCGAAGTCCCCAGCAAGGGGCTTTGTGCCAGGAACCAGGCAACGGTGCCATGACCACAAA
The DNA here is from genome assembly GCF_031878675.1 of Megascapheus bottae. Taxonomy (NCBI): domain Eukaryota; kingdom Metazoa; phylum Chordata; class Mammalia; order Rodentia; family Geomyidae; genus Megascapheus; species Megascapheus bottae. Next base: position 35,731,216 of record NC_143547.1, on the reverse strand, counting down.
GCGTATTTTGGACGAACTGGATGCTGATATCGTCTGTCTCCAGGAGACCAAAGTGACCAGTGAGCACTCTCATCTAATATCCTTACCATATTTGTTTTTCTTTTCTTGCTAACCTGGCCTCCCTGCTCCATCGCATTTTCTTTCCCATTTCCTTGTACTGAGACCTTAGACCTACCTGAAAATCTTGATCCATTTTAAAGTCCATTCACTCCAGCTACAGTCCCCAATTCTCCATCTCCTGTGTTCGACAAAATATTGGCACTCTCCCTTCTCACTAATTCTCCACCTGCTGTCTCTGTATATTGTCTTCTATGTTTTTTACTCTACTGGCATTTGAACTCAGGGTCTTGTGTTTCCTTGGCTTCCTTGCTTTAGGAGTCACTCTCCCAGCCTTGCTTTTTGCAAGTTATTTCGTAGATGGATTCTCATACACTTTTCTTCCCTGACTGGCTTCAAACCATAATCCTTCACCTTCTAAATAGCTGCAAATCTGAATCTGACTTTTTTTTGTTTTCCAATCTTGGGGCTTGAGCTCTGGGCCTGGACACTGTTCCTGAGCTTTTGTGCTCAAGGCTAGTGCTCTTCCACCTGAGCTACAGCTGCAATTCTGGCTTAAAAAATAATTTTTAGAGGAGGTAAGAGTCTCACTGAATTTACTGACCAGGCTGGCTTTGAACCACGATCCTCAGATCCAGCCTCCTGAGTGGCTAGGCTTAGAATCATGAGCCAGTGAAACCTGGCTCACTTGAGCTTCTATTTTTTTTTTGGTCAGTCATGGGGCTTGAACTCTGGGCCTGGGCACTATCCTCGAGCTCTTCAGCTGAAGGGTACCGTCCTACCCCTGGTCCTGGGCCTTGTCCCTTATCTCTTCAGGTCAAGGCTACCACCCTACCCTTTGAACCACACTGCCACTTCTGGTTTTCTAGTGGTTAATTGGAGATAAGAGTCTCAAGGTCTTTAGTGCCTGGGCTGGCTTTGAACCACAGTCCTCAGATCTCAGCTTCCTGAATAGGTAGGATTACAGCTCAGCTAAACCTTCTAATTTTTATATCAATTCTCTCTCTGACCTTTTCACACATCTAGCTTCCTTGAGCATGAATACTTCATTTCCACTGTCAACTCTGGCTCTGATGTAGACTAATAATTAACCTATAGCTGTAATCCCAGGCTCCTAATTTTACCTCTGATTTTATGTAACATTTTTTCCCCTGCAGGAGATGTACTGACAGAGCCATTGGCTATCGTCGAGGGCTATAACTCCTATTTCAGCTTCAGCCGCAGCCGTAGTGGCTATTCTGGTAAATAAGGTTTTCTGGGGACTTTAAATTAGTATGAGTGATGGAGGCAAGTTATGCAGAATAGGTTTCCGCATCATCATTCTCATAGTTGATGAGAAGGCTGTAGTCCAAAGTGCTAGAGCCTCACCGCACTAGGTTATAGCATTAGCCTATTTTTGTCAGTTGTGCAGCTTGAACTCAGTGCCTGGGCACTGTCCCTGAGCTCTTCAGCTCAAAACTAGTGCTCTGCCACTTGAGCCACAGCACCACTTCCAGCTTTTTCTGATATATGGTACCAAGAAATTGAACCCAGGGCTTAATGCATGTTGGCAAGTACTCTACCACTAGGCCACACCCTGGTTGTAAAGCATAACTTTAAAAAGATTTTATTAACACTGATTTTTTTATATCGTATTTCAAATGTCATGTTTAAGAAACAAATATTCAAGAAGGGAATATCTATAGTGTAAAGCATAATTTTTAATCTATAAAAATATCCTGTTGGTCCTAAGAAGAACAGTCTTATTGTAGTTAGTTGTGTGAACTCTGGAGCCAGTTTGCCTGAGTTTAAATTATGGCTCACTTCTCAGCAGAGTATCCTCCCCAAATTACTTTATCTATGTGTCTCAGCTTTCTTAGCTTGAAAGTAAGGATAATACCTACTCTCTTGAAGAGTATTGCATGGAGTAAGCAGATCAATCTATGCCATAATAAAATAACTAATACTGTATGAGTACTTACCTGGTATTCATGTAAAATACTTAGAGCATAGCTGTTAGTGTTCTATGCCTTTTCTAGACAAAGGAATTGAGACTTACAGGTGAGGCAAAAAAAAAAATAGTAGTTTCTTTTTGCAATACTGTGGATTGAAATCATGGCCTCATCCTTGCTAGACAAATGCTTTATCACATGGGCCACACTTAGCTCTGGTTACTTTTTTGCCAGTCCTGGGGATTGAACTCAGGTCCTAAGCACTGCCCTTAGACTTTTTCCTGAAGGCTAGTGCTCTACCACTTGAGCCACAGTACCACTTCCGACTTTTCTCCATATGTGGTACCAAGGAATCGAATCTGGGACTTTGAGTATGCTAGGCAAGCACTCTAACACTAGGCCAAACTCCTGGCCTAGCTCTGGTTATTTTTGAAGTAGGGCCTTGTTTTCTGGCTAGACTGGCCTCAAGTGTGAACCTCCTATATACACTTCCCAAGGTTGCTGGACGACAGCTGCATGCCTCCATGCCGAGCTTTTTTTTCTGTAGAAATGGGGGAGGGGTTATAAACTTCAGGTGGCCTTTTTGGCCCAGATTGGCCTGAAGTTATAATCCTACTGAACTCAGTGATCTGCCTAGCTGGGATAATAGGTTTGTGCCACTGAACTCAGCTACTGGTTTAAATGGAATTTTGCAAACTTTTTGCCCAGGCTGGCCTCAATCTGATATTCCCGATTTCTGCCTCCTAAGAAGCTAGGATTATAGGCATGAGCCATCACTGCCCAGCCACAAGTCAGATTTTTTTTTTGCCAGTCCTGGGCTTGAGCTCAGGGCTTGAGCACTGTCCTTGGACTTTCTCAAGGCTAGCACTTTACCACTTGAGCCTCAGCACCACTTCTGGCTTTTTGCTATGTATGTGGGGTACCGAGGAATCGAACCCGGGTCTTCGTGCATGCTAGGCAAGCACTCTACCACTAGGCCAAACTCCCGGCCCCATAAGTCAGATTTTTATGAAGATGACTTAGGTGACTTTTGGGGGGACAATTAGAGTATGATAGGCAGTATAAGAGGCTGATGGCTGCCAATTCTATTCAGAGTACTTTCTCTGTCTCTAGGTGTTGCTACCTTCTGTAAGGACAGTGCTGTCCCAGTGGCTGCGGAAGAAGGCCTCAGTGGTCTGTTTGCCACCCAGAATGGGAGTGTAGGTTGCTATGGAAACATGGATGACTTCACCCAAGAAGAGCTCCGGGCTTTGGATAGTGAGGGTCGGGCCCTCCTTACACAGCACAAAATCTGGTAAAATCCCCTATCCCCTGGTCACTAAGCATTGCTGGTTCTTCTATGTGAACATTCAAAGTCCTCCATCTATACATGCATTTAGCTATAGAAAAGTTTCTCAAGGTGCCTTTCCTGAACGTCATTCTTGGCTAGGCTGGTCACTATGTTCCCTTCTGTGCCTGAGTTTCTATCTCTATGATAGGGCACTAAACTGGTGGTTTCATTGTTTTGTTTTTGTTTTATTAACACCGGCTCCTCAAAAGCAACTTAGTATGGAATTTATTTTCCCAAGTTTCACTGTCTGTATGTCTCTGTCTGTCTATCTACCTGTCTGCCTGTCTGCCTGCCTGCCTGCCTGCCTGCCTGCCTACCTGCCCACCCCCTCCCTCTCCTCTTCTCTCCTCTCTGTCTCTCTGTCTCTCTGCCTCTCTCTCTGTCTCTCTGTCTCTCTCTCTCTCTCTCTCTCTCTCTCTCTCTCTCTCTCTCTCCCTTTCTCAGTGTCTCATCTTTATGAATGACAACAGCAACATCTGGTTTACCTAGGTCTCTTTCACTCCCCTCCCTGCCTCACCTTAGTAGGTCTTTAAGTCCTGTGTTAGCCTGCTCAGTTATGACACCTCCCAAATCCCTTCTCTTGGTATCCTGTTGACAACCATTAACTAGGGGCCATGTTATATGGGTACCACATGGAGAGATGGCTTGATCCTTTGAGGTTTCTTTTCTCCCCAGCACATCGGATGGGAAGGAGAAGACTTTGACACTAATCAATGTGTACTGCCCCCATGCCGATCCTGGGAAGCCTGAGCGTCTGACCTTTAAGCTGCTCTTCTATCGATTGCTACAGATCCGAGCAGAAGCCCTTCTGGCAGCTGGCAGGTATTGCAAGTATGGGGAGCTAGGCTTCTTGAGCTAGTCCTGGATGCCTCATCTTGTGTCATGCTCCATTGCAAGGGATCTGGACTCTTTATCTCTTAGTTCCTTCACTGCCTAGTTGTAGAAACTGTTAATGACTACCCGAAGAGGCCTTGCTCTCTAAGAGTGTGAGGACAGGAGAAGATGACACAAACATGGGTTTTGTCATTGTATCTTCTTCCACTCTGGCTTCTCCTCTAACTCATTGCAAGTCGCAGGGTTATCTGTGCATCTGTATTCTCTTCACAGAGAAGAGGATTGTGTGTGTGTGTGTGTGTGTGTGTGTGTGTGTGTGTGTGTGTGCATGTGCGTGTGCATGCATGTGTGTGTGCTGTGTACTTGCATGCGCACTGCTCTTGGGTCTTGACAGAGCTTGGGTGTTGCTCCTGAGCTTTTTTACTCAAAGTTAGCACTCTACAACTTGAGCCACAGCTCCACTTTCAAAATTTAAGTGGTTAATTGGAAATAAAAGTCTCAGATGTTCCTGCCCTGGATGGTTTCAAACTGCTGTTCTCAGGTCTTGGCTTCCTAAGCTAATATTAAAGGCATGGGCTGCTGGCACCTGGCATCATACAGAAGAGTTTTAAGGACGAAATGAGATGAGGATAAAAGTGCCTAGAACCAAATGAGTCTTATTGCAGGGGAGGACAGGAACTTGAGGTTAAGTGAAAGTAATCAAGAAATCTTTCCTAAAAGAAGTATCTGAGTTCAGCTTTGAAGGAAAAGATATAGAGCAATATATAGAGATAAAAGGAGAAGTTGTGTTAGACAAGGAACAATGGCATCTTTGGAGGTTCGAAGTTAGTTGGTTACTATTGAAAGACTTTCAGGTTGTGGTAAAAGGGGAGAGTGGGAGTGGAAGGCTACTCTGAGTAAGCTGGAGGCTTAAGCCTCCCTGTGAGATAAGGTGTATCAGATTCCTTCAGTCTGGAAAGTATTATAGGCTGATACTACTGACTGCGTCTTTTCTTGGACATCCAGTTAACAACCCCACATTTTTTTTTCAGCCACGTGATCATTCTGGGGGACTTGAATACAGCTCATCGCCCCATTGACCACTGTGATGGAGCCAATCTGGTAAGAATCCCTTTAGGTCTCGAACCCCACTTCTGACTTTGAGTGTTTTCATCTATATAGCCAATGACTTCCAAGGTCAGCCATCTTTCTTTATGGAAAGGCGGAGCTTAGTTTGAAATGTTATTGTTTCTTTCTTTTATGTTATGATAACATAATATTGGAGCTGTGGCTCAAAAGTATGGTGTTAGCCTAGCAAGCTTGAGGCCCTGAGTTCAAATCATTACTGTAACATTGAAAAGGAAAAAAAGTGCAAAGATATAATTGTGTCTGAGTGCCTGTGGCTCATATCTGTAATCCTAGCTTCTCAGGAGGCTGAGATATGAGGATCGCAGTTCAAAACCAGCCAGGGCAGGAAAGTCTGTGAGACATTTTTTGCTTGTCCTGGGTCTTTAACTCTGGGCCTAAGCACTGTCCTTGGGCTTTCTCAAGGCTAGAGCTCTACCACTTGAGCCACAGCACCACTTCAGGCATTTTCTGTGTATGTGGTACCAAGGAATTGAACCCAGGTCTTCGTGCATGCTAAGCAAGCACTCTACCACTAGGCCAAATTTCTGGCCCCACTGTGAGACTCTTATCTACAATTAACCAGCAAAAAGCCAAAGTGGAGTTATGGCTATGAAGGGTAGGACATTAGCGTTAAGTAAAGAAGCTCAAGGACAGTGTCCATGCCCTGAATTCAAGTCTTAGTACTGGAACACACACACACACACACACACACACACACACACACACACACACACACAGAAACAAATGATTGCACATGTTGATTTATGGAGTATCATGTGATCTTTTGATACTTATCTAGGATGTGCAGTGATTAAATTTTGATAATTAGCCTCTATCACCTCATTGTTTTTCTGTGAGAAGTATTGAAAATCCTATTCTGAAACATACAATAAGTTATTGCTAACTCTGGTTACTCTACTATATGATAGAACACATAACGTTTAACCTTCCATCAAACTGGATTTTATATTCATCAACCAGTCTGTCTCTATGCCTTTACCTCTGTTCTTCCAAGCTTCTGGTAATCACTGTTTTAGTCTATCTCTGTAAGGTCAACTTTTGTATAAAAGTGAAATACAACATTTGCCTTTCTTTTTTTTTTTGCCAGTCCTGGGCTTGAGCTAAGGGCCTGAGCACTGTCCTTGGACTTTCTCAAGGCTAGAGCTCTACCACTTGAGCCTCAGCACCACTTCTGGCTTTTTTCTGCATATGTGGTACCAAGGAATCGAACCCGGGTCTTCGTGCATGCTAGGCAAGCACTTTAACCACTAGGCCAAACTCCCGGCCCTAACATCTGCCTTTCTTATTTTTCTCATTTAATGTGATAAATTCTAATTCTGTCTTGTTGCAGATGATTAAGATTTCATTCTTCCTATGGCTAAGCAGTACTGCAATTGTATAGGTGCCATATTTTCTTGATTCATCCATCAGGGAATATGTAATTGTTGCGAATAATGCTGCATTGGCCAGTCACCATTGGCATACACATATAATCCTAGCTACTGAGACCTAGACAATCACACATTGAAGCCAGTCCAGGCAGAAAAGTCTATGAGGCTCCATCTCTAATTAATCAGCAAAATACTGAACCGGAGGCAAAACTCAAGTGGTAGAGCTCTAGCTATGAGCAAGGAACTTAAATGCAAGGCCTTGAGTTCAAGCCTTGATGCCTGTACAAAATAATAGTAATAATAATGAAGCTGCAATGAACATGGGAATACAGATTTTTTGACACAATTTTCTTTGGATACATACCTCGAAGTAAAATTAGTCCTGTGATAGTTGTCTTAAATTTTTTGGAGAACCCATACTTTTTCCCAAAATGATTATACTAGTTTACATTCTCTCCAACAATGTATAAAAGTTCCTTTTTTTCTCTCTATCCTCACTAGCATTTAACTCTTATCTTTGATAATAGTCATTCTAGCTAGAGTAAGGTATGTCATTGTATATTTTCCTGATAATTTATGAGGTTGGATTTTTAAAACATATAAATTGGCCATTCATATATCTTATTTTTATTTGCATTCTTTTTCCCCCACCCCCATTTTGGTGCTGTTACTGGGGCTTGAACTCAGGGCTTGGGCACTATCATTTTTCTTTTTTGCTTGAGGCTGATGATCTACCACTTGAGCCACAGCTCCATTTTCAGCTCCTGCCGTTGCTAGCTTTGTGCTGTGATCTTCATGGCTCAGTGTGCTGAGTAACTAGGATTATAGGTATGAGCCACCAGCACCCAGCTCATTTTCCCCTTTTTTTAAATTAGATTTTTTGTTTGAATTACTTACTATTCTGTGTATTAATTCCTAATCGCTTTGTAGATAACTAGTTCATAGCTGTTTTCTCCTATTTAGTCGGTTGTTGACTTTTTTTTCTAGTCCTGGGGCTTGAACTCAGGGCCTGAGCACTGTCCTTGGGCTTTGTCAAGGCTAGAACTCTACCACTTGAGCCGCAGCACGATTTCCGGCTTTTTCCTTTTTTTGCCAGTCCTCAGGCTTGAACTCAATACCTGAGCACTGTTCTTGGTCTTTATCAAGGCTAGAGCTCTACCATTTGAGCCATATCACCCCTGGCTTTTTCTAAGTATATGGTACCGAGGAATCAAACCTAGGTCTTTGTGCATGCTAGGCAAGCACTCTACCACTAGGCTATGCTCCTGGCCCTTGTTTTGTTTTGTTTTGTTTTTTTCCAGTCTTGGGGCTTGAACTCAAGGCCTGGGCAATGTCCTTGTACAAGTTTTGCTCAAGGCTAGCGCTCTGCCACTTGAGCCACAGCACTACTTCTGGCTTTTTCTGTGCATGTGGTACAAGGAATTGAGCCTAGTGCTTCGTGCACACTAGGCAAGCACTCTACATCTAGGCTACACTCCTGACCCATTTCTGGATTTTTCTGTTTGTGGTACTGAGGAATTGAACCTGGGTCTTTGTACATGCTAGGCAAGCACTCTACCACTAGGCCAAACTCCTGGCCCGGTTGTTGACTCAATTATTTTATTTGCTTTGTGTAAGCTACTTCATTTGCTACATTCCCATTGCAATACTGAGCTAAACATACTAAGAACTGATGCTTCGTTCAGTAGATAGTACTGACTTGTTCTTGGCCTGGCCCTGAGGTGTTTGCTAGGGATTTAGTTATAAGTCAGTTACATACAGTCTAGTTTGTTGGTGGGCAATAGACACATGGACAGCCCATTTTCAAGTGGTGTTTTTAGACCTGAGGCAGAGATGGCAACCCGGGAGGAGTACAGAAATGAGATTGCTAGGCAGATAGGGTCCTCAGGGCAGCAGATGAAAATGGTATATTCTCTCTCTCTCTCTCTCTCTCTCTCTCTCTCTCTCTCTCTCTCTCTCTCTCTCTCTCTCTCTCTCTCTCTCTCTCTCTCTCTCTCTCTCTCTCTCTCTCTCTTTGCCAGTCCTGGGGCTTGAACTCAGGGCCTGGACACTGTCCTTGGGCTTTCTCAAGGCCAATGCTCTACCACTTGAACCACAGCGCTTCTTCCAGCCTTTTCTGTTTATGTGGTTCTGAAGAATCAAACCCAGGGCTTCATGCATGGTAGGCAAGCACTCTACCACTAGGCCACACTCCTGACCCCCAAATGGCTGAATCTTAAAGGATGAGGCTGAGTTTAAACAGTAGAGGCAGCAGAACATTCCAGCATGGGCAAAGGTTTTAAGTTGAGAAATTGCTTGGTATATGTGGGGAACTTAAAATTACTATGTTTTATTTAAAGCTGGTCCTAGGACTTGAACTCAGGGCTTGGTTGCTGGCTTTTAGCCTTTTTTGCTCACGGCTAAAGCTCTATCACTTGAACCACATCTCTACTTCCTGTTTTTTGTTGGTTAATTGGAGATAAGAGTCTCATAGACTTTCCTTCTCAGACTGGCTTAGAACTGCAGTCTTCAATCTCAGCTTCTTGAGTAGGTAGGACTACAGGAAGGAGCCATTTGGTTCTAACAAAGTCTTATCTTTTTTGAGAGAAGATACGAGTGGCAGGAGGTGGCGCTGGAGAGTCCTTTGGCGAACCAGATTTTAGGATCTCAAATACCACACCCTTGGTTATTATCCTAATATATTATTTCCTACTCATGAACCTTTAGTACTGCCCTTTGTCTCTGTGACACAGAGAAAACAATAGCCAGCCTTTAAGACACTTTCTAGTCCATTTTCATTTTCTGTATTCCTTTACATACTGTCTACTGCCTGTAGCAAAAGCTCTTGTCATTCCAGCTTTTCTCATTGCGTCCCTAAATTGATGGCCATCCACTCCCATGCGTCTTTTTTTCCCTTATAGGAACCTCTCATTTGTAATTGCCTCCATCCAAGTGGTTCCTAAGTTCCTGTTAGAAAAGAACTATCCAAACCTTAGCACTATTTCAGAATAATGGAATCAGAATCTCTTGGGTGTGGGCCTAGGGTAGTGATAGTTTTAAAAGTTCTAGGATGCCTTTATTTTATACACAGGATTGTGAGCCACTACTCTAAAATATGTAAGCCACTTCTTATCTTGGCCAAGCTTTGGGAGTATTTTGTGTTGGAGAAACAGACTGTCCATTTTTTTCTCTGTTTTCAAACCACAACAGTCACCACCAGAAAACTTCTGTAACCTCAAAATGTGCCACTAGTTTTTTTAGCTGGCTATCCCCTATTCCAGTTCAGTTCTACACTCTACCTAGAGATAATGTAAGACTCAACATAATGATGGCTAGTCCCCCAAACTATCCCCTTCTGACCCAGTCATCAATCTGACTCTTAAATATGACACCAAACTGTTGCAAATTGAGATCCTTACCAAGCTGTCTTCTGATTCCATTAATTTGCTAGAACAAAGCAAAGGAAAGCAAACACTCTGCTAGAGCTCAGGCAAGCACTGTACTTACATGTACCAGTTAGCTGCAAAGAATATTTAAAAGGATACAGCAAATAAGCAGTCAGATGAAGAGGCACATGGAGCAGGGGAATGGTTCCCAGTGCGAAGCTGCCGTTCCTGTGGAGTGGGGATTCGCTACCTTCCCGGTCTTTGTATGAATCCTTGTTCACCTTCCTTCCAGGCTCCACATGTTCAGCTGTCCAGAAGCTCTTTGAACCCTGTCCTTTTGAGATTTATAGAAACTTGGTTGCATAGGCACCGTTGCTGAAATATTGTGTGGGGAAACCCAGCAAAGCCTGTCAGTTCAGATTTTTCTGCATTCCTTCCTCACTGGTTCAGGCAGGACTTCTCTGGAATGAGGGTCTTATGACCTAGTATTAGACAAGGATAGGTCAAAAGATTTCTTAATAGGTAGCTAAAGGTAAAGGAAGATGTGTTTCTGTGACCTGCCTTAGGGATGGAAAAATATCTGGTTTTTCATTTCTTGCCTTGAGGGAGTCATGAGGCAGGATCTGTGGATGAAAAACAACCAAGAAATGCATGCCATCCTATGAAAGGGATGATCATTGCTGATACAGTCAAACTCAGCCCCTACACTTTGCTTAGAACACAGGTCATGGGAAGATTGTCTTTGATTAGTTTGCAGGAAAGTCACGTAAACACTTCTGGCTGTCAACTTAGAAAATGAACAGAATTGAGATAATGAGAGAAATGTTTGAGGTATTGTGGGGAATGGGGTAAATCCTACAAAGTATAAGGCTTTCATCTTCCCCATGGCAGTCTTTATTAGTAATTCATTCTGGGGTGTGTGTGTGTGTGTGTGTGTGTGTGTGTGTGTGTGTGTGTGTAGTTGTGATCTTGGCCTGGGCTCTGTCCTAGGCCTTCTTTTTATTCAAATCTAGTGTCTACCATTTGAGCCACAGCTCTACTTCCAGCTTTTTTGGTAGTTTATTGGAAAGAAGAGTCTTACAGACTTACCTACCTTGCTGGGTTTGAACCATGGTCCTCAGATCTTAGCCCACTGAATAGTTAGGATTACAGGTAAGAGCCCACTTACAACAAGCTCAGTTGTTTTTTTTATTAAGCTTTCTGTAATCCCATTACATACTATTACCATTTTTCTACTTAGGTCAGAGGTATCCAATGCACCTCCTTCGTTCTTCCTTCCAAAAAGAGAACTAACAGTAGTAATATTCTTTTCAAAATAGCAGAGCATGTGATTCCCATCATATCAGCTGTCTTAGTCTTCCTTTCTATCTCTAAATGGTACCATCATTCTTTTGGTTGTTCCAACTTGAGGCCTGGGAATTTTGCCCCTATTGTCCTTCATTGGCCCCATTTCTACATTTAGTTGGTCAGCTATCAATTTTCTGTCTCCTTTGATGCCACCCTATTCCAAGTGGCTATCATCTCTTATATGCATGGACTATAACAGTAATATCTTACTGATTTTTTTCTTTTTTTTTCTTGAGTAGTTGAGTAATTGCATCCTCCCTCCACAGGTCCATCACAGTGGCTGTTACCACAGTTGGGAATTCATTTTCCATAAGTTACTCCTGTTCAGCTTTCACATTTTATTTCCAGATCATTCCTCTAAAGGAAACACCCTTTGTCCCCAAGAATAGATCTGATTTGCCCCTAGCATCATACCTGGCACAAACCAGTCTTGTATGAAAGTGTTGGTGTATTGACTGAATGGGTAGGTAGACTGAATACTTGGATGAATGGAGATGAATCATATTTAGAGCCATAGAATATATTCAGATGGATCCCTACAGCATTATCTAAGCTCAGGAAGGAAAGATGATCACATGTTCACACATGTAAGTCAAATGGCACCAGAGAATTTAAAGAAAAGGTCAAGTTTCTTCATAATTCTTAATCCCTGCCTTACTCCTTCCTCATGACAGCTACTTTCCCTGTTTCCCATTCTTTTGAAAAATTCTAGAAGTTGATTTGATTAAGCAAAATACAGAATTTGTGATTTTTTTGCCATCCTGGGGCTTGAACTCAGGGCCTGAGCACTCTCCTTGGGCTTTCCTCAAGGCTAGAATCCTACCACTGGAACAATAACACCACTTATGGCTTTTCTATATATGTGGTACAAAGGAATCGAACCTGGGTCTTCATGCATGCTAGGCAAGCACTCTACCATAAAGCCAACCTCCCAGCTCCCAGAATTTGAGATTTAGCATTTATGGACCAGTGCCAGGTAAGTGCATTGTGGTGTAGAATGAGGTGGGGAATAAACAAGACTTTTTTTTGTTTTTGGTTGGTCATGGGGCTTAAACTCTGGGCCTGGGCACTGTCCCTGAGCTCTTCAGCTCAAGGTTAGCTAGCACTCTACCACTTTGAGCCACAGTATCACTTCTGGTTTTCTGGTGATTAATTGAAGATAAAAGTCTCATGGTCTTTTCTGCTTGGGCTGGATCCTCAGATCTCAGCCTCCCCAGTAGCTAGGATTACAGATGTGAGCTACAGTGCCCAGCTCAAGCGAATTTTTTTTTCTTTCTGTAACTCTTTTCTTTTTACACATTTTGCTCAAGGCTTGTACTCTACCACTTAAGCCACAGCATCACTTCCAGCTTTTTCCTGGGTACCCAGGAATCGAGCCCAGGGCTTTGTGCATGCTAGACGAGCACTCTGCCACTAGGCTACGCTCCCGGCCTGCAATAACCTTTTTATAAGGTTAGAATTTGAATGACTCTGGAACATCTAGATTTTTTTTTTTATTTGTAAAATGAAAGTCTCTTAAGTTTCTTCTTGTTTCAGCCATCTAGTTCTGTCCTTATCTTTATCCTCTCCCCACTTCCCCAGGAGTGCTTTGAAGAAGATCCAGGGCGCAAATGGATGGATGGCTTGCTGAGTAACCCAAAGTGCCAGGCTGGGTCCCAAGTAAGCCCACCCTTCATTGATAGCTTCCGCTATTTCCAACCAAAGGAGGAAAGAGCCTTCACTTGCTGGTCAGTGGTCAGTGGTGCCCGCCATCTCAACTATGGCACCCGGATTGACTATGTGCTGGGAGACAGGGCTGTGGTCATGGATACCTTCCAGACCTCCTTCCTGCTTCCTAAGGTGATGGGCTCTGACCACTGCCCTGTTGGTGCTGTCTTGAATGTGTCTTCTGTGCCTGCAAAACAGTGTCCACCTCTATGCACTCGCTTCCTCCCCGAGTTTGCAGGCACCCAGCTCAAGATTCTCCGCTTCCTAGTTCCTCTTGACCAAGAACCTGTGCTAGAGCAATCAGTAACGCAGCTTAGCAATCAAACCCAGGTGCAGAAACGACCAAAAAAAGCTCTTGTGCGCTCAACCAGGCCCCGGCCAGATCAGGCTGGCTCCAGAAGAAACCAGAAAGACCTAATGAGCTACTTCCAGCCTTCCTCCAGCCATCCGCAAACTTCTCCTGATTTGAAGCCACCTCATCTACCTGTCATGGCTTCCCAGGTAACCTCAGAGACTCCTGAAGAAGAGGTGATAGCTAAAGTGGTAGAAGAACAGGCCAAGGCTCAAGATGAGAAGGAGGTGCGGACTTTGTTCTGGAAGTCTGTGCTCGGGGGACCTTCTCCTGTGCCCCTCTGTGGAGGCCACAAGGAGCCTTGTGTGATGCGTACTGTGAAGAAGTCAGGACCCAACCTGGGCCGCCAGTTCTACATGTGTGCCAGGCCCCAGGGTCCACCCAGTGACCCCTCATCCCGCTGCAACTTCTTCCTCTGGAGAAAACCCAGCTGATACAACCAAGGGTAAGGGATATCTGGTATGCTCAGCATTGCACTGAGTCTGATTCCGGCTCCCTTTCCTTCTTTCTAAGATACCGTGATTGTCTTCTCCTTAATGTGACCTTTGTTCCTTCTCTTCCTCCTTCTCTACTTTCTCTCCTTCCTTTTCCTGTATTTTCTTCTTCTCCCCAAACATCTCACCTCTACTTGTTTCCTTCCTATTCCAAGGCCTTTGTTCCTCTCTTCTTACCAACTCTTTCTCGTTGGTGAGCTTCTTAGGCCTCACTGCTACAACCTAGTCTTCCACCCCACTTCCCACTTTCCTAAGAGGAATACATGGAAAGTATGCAGGAAGTTGTAATTAAAAAAAAATCCTTCTCATTCTTTGCTGGGAAATGTATTTGTTCATGAATAAAATCTGTTTTTGTTTCAGTGTACCACATTGAGTGGATATTTTGAATGGTCTTTATAAAGTTGGGTAAAAGAAGTTGTCTCAAAATGGGATTTGTCAGCTACTTGTAGATATTTTATAACTAACTCCCAGGGAGAGAGGAGGAAAGAGGAGCAGTGCTCATTACCATAAAGGGTTCTAGTGAGTTGTAGGAGTTGTCTGCAGTGCTGAGGTGGGATCAGCTAAGGAAGTGGGTATGTTATAGGTGAGCTGTGTAGCTCTAAGCTTCCCAGCTGTTCCTTAGCTTCCACAGAGGAGTTACAGAGTAGACAGAAAGGGTGCCTCAGCATCAGTCACAAGGCAAAACCCTGGAATACCACAATACTCAGAGAAGATCACTGCCTTAGCCAGGACTATCATTAGTTTCTTACTGGGAGCACAGCCTTTACTTAATTACATGCTATAGCCAGTCTTTTTTTGCCAGTCCTGGGGCTTGAACTCAGAGCCTGGGCATTGTCCATGATCTTTCCTCAAGGCTAGTATTGTACCACTGGAGCCTCAGCACCATTTCTGGCTTTTCTATATATGTGGTACCGAGGAATCAAACCCGGGTCTTCATGCATGCTAGGCAAGCACTCTACTACTAGGCCAAACTCCTGGCCCCAAGCATTTTTTTACCCTGGAAAATGGGGCTGGCAAGTCTTACAAGATGCTATGGGAGGGAAAGATGATAATTCATTAGGATTACCTGTAAAGAAGGTGGGAAGAGATGAGCACACGTATTCCCCTTTCTAGAAAATTCCTTTCTGAGTGAGTCAGGAGTGGGGGCATTCCTGGTTAACCAAGAGTAGACACGAGAAATAGCTGGTCCTTAGGAATCACTTGATCTGGCTTTTGAGGCTACCTGGGGCCTAGGTTTCCAGGTCTGCCATGGGAAAAGCCATTTTAAATTTTCCAAGTGTTTCTGCCCTTTGTGCAAGCCATGGAACAGCTGTGCATTTCCTCCCTTCTCATGGGTCCAACTTTTACTGTCAGTGAAGTGGGAGAGTCAACTCACCTAGATTTACTTGTAGTTTCCTCCTGGATATGGCATTTGTCTAAAGGAGTCAGCAGGGCCGTGAGTTTGGCCTAGTGGTAGAGTGCTTGCCTAGCATGCACGAAGATCGAGGTTCAATTCCTTGGTACCACATGCGTAGATAAAAGCCAGAAGTGGTGCTGTGGCTCAAGTGGCAGAGCTCTAGCTTTGAGAAAACCCAAGGACAGTGCTCAGGCCCTGAGTACAAGCCCCAGAACTGACAAACAAAAAAGGAGTCAGCATAGAGCAATCGTTAGTTCTGTGTTGAACAAAAGGTTACAATGGCTGTAGTTTGCTCTTTATTTTCAGATTCAAATCAGCTAGAGGCACACAACAAAGCAGGGGAGAAAGGAGGCCCAGCCTCTAGGGAAGTGTAGTTGGAGTAGCCATCTAAGGCAGCTAGCATCTCAGGCGTAGGTGGTGACATATTGGGGTCCCATGTTCCCAAAGTAGGAACGCTCCCACTCACTCATAAGCTCAAAATGCACTGGACGGCGGCAGAAATTGCAGGCAGCTACAGACACATCTTGGAGAGGCAGTTCTACTTCAGTCCAGGCTTCCAGCAGCTTCTCTGAAGGTGGAAGAGAGAGGAGGGGAAAATCTTTAGACTTGGTCTTCTAACTCTCTATGTCACAGTATAAAAGTATAGATAGGCCAAAGTATTGTTCCTCTTAATCCTTTGAGGTGCATGAGGGCCAACAGTAGCTTTGTTTGTTCCAATGTGAGCTGTGGATATTTCCATTTATCTATAAGTGCTGAGATATATAAAAGATTGAGAAGAAGACAGCACCCGGCACCTGGGACTCATCCCTATAATACTAGCTACTCAGTTATCTGAGATCTGAGAATCATGGTTTGAAGCCAGCCCATGCAGGAAAGTCTGTGAGAATCATCTTCAGTTAACCACTTCTCCCCCACCCAAAACAAATGAGCTATGGCTCAAGTGGTAAGAGTGTTGGCATGAAGCACAAAAGCTCAGCGAGGGTGCCCAAGCCCTAGGTTCATGGTCCAGGATTGGCCAAAAAACAAAAAGGTTGAGAAGAAATCCTACGACAAAATTTCAAGTCATACTGGCTGTACCACTCCCTGAGTACAAGAACTGTGTGAGCCATGGGATGAATTTATGTATTTAGAGCATCCTAGCGTGATGATGAAGACGGTACTATCACAATCGGTGTTGTATCTAGGGCAGACTTTGGGGGAAATTGTTCCTGAGGAGGATGGGAACCTTTGGAGAGAGCCTGATCTAGCTGTAGGAAGTGAATCAAGTTATATGCCTGGCCTCTGCCCAAATAATCTTTTTTATGTGCATATATATAGTCTCATGGCTTTAAAAATCTCTATGCTGATGATTCTGAAATGTTTATCGCTAGCTCAGAAATCTATTTTGATTTCTAGATTTGTGTATCCAGTGTTATTTGTCCAGCTCCACTTGAATGTTTAGTAGTCATCTCTAACTTAACATGGTCATCACTGAACTAACAACTCATGGCCCTCCTCTCTATCAAATGTGCTCAGTGCAAACCTTTCAGAGCCAACCTTCATCTTTCCCTCAGTCTGTCAGCAAACACTATTAGCTTCATCTTTACAATATGATCACTTGTCATCACTTCTATTGCTATCATCAAATATAAGCCACCACTTCACCTGGAATATTGCAATGGATTGGCCTGCTTGCACTCTTTTCTACCTTTCAGGATATGCTCGACACAGAAGTTGAAGTGATTCTTTGAAAACTTGTATCAGATGGGCCATTCTTAGATCATTCTTAAGGGTCTTCTAGTGTAAGCCCAAATCCTTCAGTGACCTACAATATCCCACCCAATCTGGCTCCACATGGCATCTTAATTTGCCTAATTTTTCTTCTGTTGGTTCATACCACTCCACAGTCATCGTATTATTCCCTAAATATGGAAGGAATTCTCTTGTGTTAGAGTCTTCCCTGCATTAGGCTGTGTTCTCTGCCTGAGATGCCCTTCCCTACCCATCTAACTCCTTCACCGCCTTCAGAGTGTCCCCTTAGTGGTAAACCCTAATACTGTAATACTACAACCCAGCTCCAAATGAACCATTACCCTCAGCATTTCCCACTCCCCTTTTCTGCTTTATCTCCCTCAAAACTCTTAGAATAAATGTGCTATTTAATTTACTTATTATCATTTGTGCCAGTCCTGGGGCTTGAATCCAGGGCCTCATTGCTGATCTTGAGCATTTTTTTTTGATCTTGAGCATTTTTTTGCTTAAGGCAAGAGCTCTAATACTCAGCTCCATTTCTAGATTTTTGGTGGATATTTGGAAATAAAAGCCTCAAAAGACTTTCCTGTCTGGGCTGGCTTTGAACAACAGTCCTCAGATTTCAACCTCCTGAGTAGCTAGAATCCCAGGTATGACTCAGTTTTTTGTTGTTGTTGTTGTTGTTGTTGTTGTTGGTCGTGGGGCTTGAACTCTGGGTCTGGGCACTGTCCCAAAGCTCTTCAGCTCAAGGTTACTGCCCTACCCCAGCTCTAGACTACTGCTCTACCCTTAAAGCCACAGCCCCACTTCACGTTTTCTGGTGATTAATTGGAGATAAGAGTCTCATGGAATTTAGTGCCTTGGCTGGCTTTGAACCGATCCTCAGATCTTAGCCTCTTGAGTAGCTAGGACTATACGTGTGAGCCACCATTTCTGCCTTCATTTGCTTATTTTTAAAGAATGTTTTGGGCGGAAGTTTGGCCTAGCGGTAGAGTGCTTGCCTAGCATGCATGAAGGCCTGGGTTTGATTCCTCAGTACCACATACATAGAAAAGAGCCGGAAGTGGTGCTCTGGCTCAAGTGGTAGAACGCTAGCCTTGAGGAAAGCTCAAGCACATTGCTCAGGCCCTGAGTTCAAGGCCCAGGACTGGAAAAAAAATATTTTGATTATCCCTCTCTAGAAGAATGTAAGTTTGGGAAGAGTAGGCATTTTGTCTCATTTGGTTATCACTGAGTCCCCTGAATCTAAAACAGTGTTAGCCTACAACAAATAACTAATAATTTTTTGGAAGAACAAATAAAAGAATACCTGAGTTAAGCCTAGAAGAGGAAGGAACTGAACCACAGAGGGGAGGAAGGAGGGCATTCCAGTCAGAAGAAAGCAGTGTTAGCAAAGACCCGAAGGTAAGAGTAGAACAAATGAGGGGAACCAAAGTCACCTGCTTCATGTACGGAAATAAAATACAAGAGAGGAGAAGATATAAATATCACTGTTTAACATTATGCTACTGAGCTCCAACTTTGTTCTGTAGGCCAAGGCATCTACAAATTTTGGACTAAACATGTCTCTCAGTGCAAACAGTTTAGCATGTGTCTCCAATGTTTGTTTATGTATTATATATATATGAATTATTGTCACCCTGTGTATTAAATTCAGTATCAATAATGCTTAATTTTCTATTTTTTTAGGTTCTGAATGGCTGCTTTTTTTTTGTTATTGTTGTTGTTGTTTTTTTGTGGGTCATGGGGATTGAACTTGGCCTGGACGTTGTCCCTGAGCTCTCCAGCTCAAGGCTACCGCCCTACCCTTGAGCCAAGTTCCACTTCCAGTTTTCTAGGGGTTAATTGGAAATAAGAGTCTCAGGTCCTTTTGTGCCCCTGCTGACTTTGAGCCTTCTCAGCCTCCTGAGTAGCTAGGATTACAGGGGTAAGCCACTGTGCCTGGCTTTCTATTTATTTTTGTGCCAGTCTTGGGGCTTGAATTCAGGGCCTGGGCATTGTTCCTGAGCTGTGGTCAATGCTGATGTTCTACCATTTGAACCACAGCTCCACTTTTGGCTTTTTGATGTGATTTTTTTTTAAAAAAATTGGATATAAGTCACATATACTTTCTGGCCCAGGCTGGCTTTGAACTTTGATCCTCAATTCTCAGTTTCCAGAGTAGCCAAGATTACAGACAAGAGCCACCAGTGCTTGTCTTAATTTCTTATTTTTGAGATAAAAATAAATATAAAACTCTTAAATCTATTACCTCATCACATGGGTCATCCTACAAAACACACCTTAGAGATGACTGCTCTAGAGTATAGTTTCCAGGGAAACATGAAGAGAGCAGCATTGTTAGGATTTCAGAAAAAAAAGTCCCCACAGGGGTGAGGGGGGTGGTACAGAGACGAGAAAGGATTGGAGAGGAACTAGAGAGAGGAAATAAGAAATTATGTTGACATGAGAGGTTGTAGGAAAGATTCTGGATTTCTGGATGGGTTGGCTATGGGACTGAGGAGCTAGTGAAGTCATGAGAGATGCCTTTGTTAAATCTTTCCTGCAAATGCCCAGCATAAGTGAATATTCAGAAGCCTAAGAATACTGAGAGCTTGTAAATAAAGCCCATATCAATAAAGACTGAATTTAAGTTCCAAGAACCAGATCATCAGCTCTGGATGGTAGTAGACCTGGTATATAATCCCCCCACTCCATCACCACCTAGTCCCTCTGACCTGGAACCAGTAGAATATATTTTTTTATATGTGCTAGTGCTAGGCCTTGAATTCAGGGCCTAGATGTAATCTCTTCCCTTTATCTAATGCTGATACCCTACTACTTGAGCCATAGCTTCACTTTTGTCACTTTTCCTGGTTAACTGGAAATGAGCCTGCGGATTGAGGTTTGAAGCCAACCCAAGCAGGAAAGTCCATGAGATTCATCTTTAGTAACCATTAAAAAGCTGGATATGGAGCTGTAGCTCAAGTGGTAGAGCACAACCCTTAAGCACAAAATCTCTAAGGCAGAGCCCAGGCCCTAAGTTCAATCCCCAGGGTGCTACAAAAAAAGTTTCATGCCTGGGCTGGCTCCAAACTGCGATCCTCATATCTCGGCCTCCTGAGTAGCTAATATTATGGATGTTACCCACCAGCACGTTGCTGTAACAATACCTCAACTTCCACATATACATGTTACATGCTGTAACAATGCCTCAACTTCTACGTACACAAAATGGAAATGATGCCAACACATTGACATCAAGGATTCTGTTAGTGAATTCTGTAAAATGTTTAGATACTTAAGAATTAGCATCATTTAGTACTTTTGAGTGAGTGAATGAATGAATGAATTGTGCCTACCTTAGTTTGTCATCTTTAAACTCCTATACTGTCTGTCCTCCAGGAACTCATTGCTGCTAGAAATTCTTTGTTTGGAAATCCTTATACCATATCTACATGTACTTCAAAAAGACTTCCTTATCCACAAAGCCCATGCAATCTCACCTTTCCCAATCTTTGTAGCTATGAATGAACTCTCTCACTATAGCTCATCAGTATGTATCATACTGGATGGTACACACACACACACACACACACACACACACACACACACACACACACTAAAACAAAACTACATTCAACCAGAATCAAGAAGATTTACATGAATTAATGAAACTGCACTTCCTTAGGGGGATAATCCAAACTACTCAGCTCTACAAACCTCAATATAATCCCTGTCATGCACTGTCTTTTAGATTCAAAAATTAACTCTTTGGGGGCTGGGAGCATGGCTTAGTGGTGGAGTGCTTGCCTAGCATGCATGAAGACCTAGGTTCCATTCCTCAATACCACATATATAGAAAAAGCCGTAAGTGGTGCTGTGGCTAAAGTGGTAGCGCTGTAGCCTTGAAAAAGTCCAAGAACAGAGCTTAGGCCCTGAGTCCAAACCCCAGGACTGGCAAAAAAAAATTTAACTCTTTCCCACTTCATTTCTACCACCCTATTTTTTTTTTAAATCTTATATACCGTCTTATTATTTTGGTATTGGGGATCAAGCCCAGGACTTTGCACTTGCTACTTTGCCACTTGCACTTTTCCACTGAACTAAATCTCAGCTCTTTAAAAAGTTAATTTATATTTTTTTGTACCGGTACTGGGGTTTGAACTAAGGGCCTGGGCATTGTCCCTTAGTTCTTTTGCTCAAGGCTGGTGCTCTGCCACTTGAGCCACTGTTCCACTTCTGGGTTTTTGGTGGTTAATTAGAGATAAGACTGGTATAGACTTATCTGCTGGGGCTGGCTGTAAACCCGGATCTTGAAATATCAACGTCCTGAGTCATTAGGATTGCAGGTCGGAGCCACCAGTTCCCTACTCCTCCTACCCCATACCTGACTGTTTTCCTTGATATATCTCTTAACTGTTTCTCACTCTTCTCCTTGTTCTTCATGTTTTTCCCTCTGCTCGGAATGTCTCTAACACACCGTTCTTTCTTCTCTTGATCCAATACTGTTCACCTTGCAAGATTCAGCTTAGTTGTTACCTTTACTTGTAGGCCTTTGAAGTCCCTCAGACTAGATAAAACCCTTTCTCAATGAACCCATAGCTCCCCAATGCATTCCCTGTTAAGCTTGTCTGTGATGGTCTCTGCAACTAAACTAGAGCCCTTGTGAATCTGTGGGCTGTTTCTCATTCATTCATGACCCTGGTATTAGAGCCTGAAATAATTTCTAGATTGAATAGAATTTATCCTCCCAACTTCTTTAACTTCTTGTTCAGAAGGGGTAGGGATATGCAATAATCCTTACGCACAGAATTGAGTACTTACCCACAAAGTTTTCCATCATCTGAGGGCTGTGATGGGGGGAGGGTGCAAGGCGCAGCAGCTCCTCACCTCTGGGGACAGTTGGGTAGTTGATAGCCTGCACATAGATACTGTGCTTGGAGAGCAGGAGATCACAGATCTTGCTGTTGAGTGCTGCATCACCCACCTGGGCTCAAAAGAAAAGTCATTGAATACCTGCCACCTTGGCCTTGCCACTGGCTCCATTAAGCAGATGGAGGGATTCCAATCAAGGAACATCAGTGAATTGAGGCATGGATTTGGTTTTTTTTGCTAGTCCTGGGGCTTGAACTCAGGCCTGAGCACTGTCCTTGAGTTTTATCAAGTCTAGAACTCTACCACTTGAGCCACAGCACCACTTCTGGCTTTTTACGTGTCTGTGGTACCCAGGAATGGAACCTGGGTCTTCGTGCATGCTAGGCAAACACTCTACCACTAGGCCAAACTCCCAGCCCCTGGATTTTTTTTTTAAATAAGGGGCTTAGTAAGACCCAACAACTGCATTTGAAGGAGAGGTGGAGTTAGTACCAGGAACCTTGACTTGAAATTGTTTTTAAAGGAAAGCACATAGATTAATTTGTAGGTGGTTCTGGGTGAAACCAAAATCCTATCATGCTACTTCAAAGATGTTGCCAGTTAGCTACTGAAAATGTCAGATATTTTAAAAATGTTTCCAAACAAAAGCCTGGCACTGGTGGCTCATACCTATAATCCTAGCTATTCAGGAGGCTGAGATCTGAGGGTTGTGGTTCAAAGACAGCTGGGAAAGGAAAGTCCATGAGACTTTTATCTCCAATTAACCACCAGAAAACCGGAAGTGGCACTGTGGTTCAAGTGGTAGAGAAGGGTCCTTGAGTTAAATAGCTCAAGAACAGCACCCAGATCCAGAGTTCAACCACCCCCTACCTCTGACCAGAAAAAAAAATGGTTCCTAAGGAGCAATTATGACATTTGTCCCTCTGTATCTATGGGCTTTGCACCAAAGGATTCAATGAATCTCAGATTTAAAAAAAATAAAATGAGAAAAATAACCACAAAAAGTAACAAAGTATGTACTTAGCAGGGCACAGTAGCA
Organism: Megascapheus bottae; assembly: GCF_031878675.1. Classification (NCBI taxonomy): domain Eukaryota; kingdom Metazoa; phylum Chordata; class Mammalia; order Rodentia; family Geomyidae; genus Megascapheus; species Megascapheus bottae. The sequence goes on along the minus strand of NC_143547.1, from coordinate 35,708,278 downwards.
CACACCTGTAATTCTATATACTCAGAGGGCAGAGATCAGGAGAATCATGATACCAAGCAAAAAAGTTCATAAGATTCCACCACCTCAACCAATAAAAAACTGGATGACAGTTTCACGTTCTTGTCACTCCAGCTCTGTGGGAAGCACAAATAGGATTGCTGCCAAGGCCGGCTTAAATATAAATATGATATAATACCCTTCTCAAAAATTAAGGAAATCTAGCCAGATACTGGTGGCACAAGTATGTAATCCTAGCTGTTCAGGAGGCTGACATTGGAGGATTGTGGTTCGAAGCCAGCCCATGTATCAAAGTCTGTGAGACTTATCTCTAGTTAACCACCAGAGAACTGGAAGTGGTACTGTGGCTCAAAGTGGTAGAGTGCAAGCTGTGAACTAATGAGCTGAAGAGCTCAGGAATAGAACCCAGGCCCAGAGTTCAACCCCCAGGACCAACAAAAAAGAAAGAAAAGGAAATCTAAAGGTCCAAGAATGTGGCTGAAGTGTTAGATCAACTACCTAGAACAATTATAGTCAATCCTTAGGACCACCAAAACCAAAATAACAACCAATAAAACCCTTAATATATTTAATAAACCTTTTTTCTTGATATTTCCTAAACAATACAATATTGCAACTATTTATATAGAGTTCACACTGAATTAGGATACATCATCTAGAGATGATTTAATGCATATGGGAGGATTGCATAGGTTATATGTAAATATACCGTTTTATAAAGGGATTTGAGCATTTGTGGATTTTGGTATTGGGGGTGTGTGTGTGTGTGTGTGTGTGTGTGTGTGTGTGTGTGTGTGTGTGTGTGTTGGGGGGGGTGGGGAATGTCCTAGAACTTATCCTGCCAATATCAAGATGACTTTTATTCATCCATAGATTATCACAAGCATCCTTCCCACATTCTGACTTACTGACTTACTCATACCAATAGATGTCATTTAAGAAAGGAAGAGTTCATTTCTGCTTGGAGTGCATGTGTGGAAAGACTCTTGGAAGAGACAGATGGGGATAGCAGGGAAGCAGGGTAGCACTTTTACCCGGATGGGGATGATGTGGCTGGGGCAAGGGATAACAGGAAGGCCCTTATCCATTAGTAGCTGGCGCATGTGCTTGACATTTCGCTGGTGGGCCCTCCTCAGAGCTTGGCCCTCTTCTCCCTTGAGCAGACGCACAGATTCGAGAGCCCCAGAGAGCACCATTGGGGGCAGTGAAGTGGTGAAGATGAAACCAGCAGCATAAGAGCGTACCATGTCCACCAAATCACGAGTGCTGGCAATATAGCCACCCACACAGCCAAAGGCTTTGCCTAGAAACAGAGAGAAAAGATATGCACAAACTTTATAATCAGCACGTCCCCTTCACCCCAGAGAAACAAGACCATTCCTCATTTCACACAAGGTGATATATCAGAAGCTGGGACTGCAGATTCTCTCTCCAGGCTTCTGCTCATCTCTCTTGTCCGTGACAAGCAAAGAGTTGATCATTCTGTGGCTCTGAGATAGGGCTGTCAAGTCTTGCCATATGTAATGAGTAGATAGGAAGAAACAGGGTGGGGACCTTTAGCTATTTAGACCTGGAGTAGAACTATGATGAAGCTTGAAATTGGTGTTGGGGAGGAAAATAATTAAGTTGAACCTAGATATTTATTCAGGCGATTTGCAAACAAACAAAACTCTCCTAGTCTTTCTTTAGGAAGGACTGCAGTGGGAAGAGAGTCAAGAGGGGATCTGGTAGCACAGTCTAGTAGACAGACCTGGTATGTAAATTCTACCCCAGTAGCTCCTGCAGCTTTGGAGAGGAGGAAGATAGGGATCCAGCAAGAGTCTCTGGATTGTATGTAAGGGCAGTTCACTCACCGAGAGTCCCAGACACGATGTCAATCTTGTGCATGATTCCATCACGTTCCCCAATACCAGCACCCCGGGACCCATACAGCCCTACAGCATGGACCTCATCCACGAAGGTCAGGGCCCCATACTGGTGGGCAACATCACACAACTCCTCAAGGGGACAGATGGCACCTGAGCAAAGACAAAGCAGAGGACTAGGAGATCATACCCTTTCCTGGAATTTCCCATGTATCCCTGCTTGGGCTTGGAAAAAGGTGTTGTAGAGAAAGAAGGGTATGCACTCTCATTTGGGACTATTATACACTTTTTTTAAGCATCCATCATTTGTACCCTTCATAGACTTTGGCTGTGTGTGTGTGTGTGTGTGTGTGTGTGTGTGTGTGTGTGTGTGTGTGTGTGTGTGTGTGTGTGTATGCTCATGAGTATGTGCATGCTTGTTATGTGTGCTTTCCTGGACTGGAATTAAGTGTGGGTTCTCTAGTTTTACTTCATTATAACAAAGGCTATCAGCTTGTTTTTGCCATTTTTCATAGTCCTTTCACTACTGCCTTTCTTTTCCCCTGCAAATCTGTACCCCTCCCTCTCTCTTTGTAGGTCGTGTAGCTTGAACCTCTCCCTCCCCCCTCTCTCCCTCCCTTCCTTCGTCACTCCTCTCTCCCTCCCTCTCCCTCTTGTTCCCTTTGTTGGTTGTGGGGCTTGAACTCTGGGCCTGGGTCCTGTCCCTGAGCTCTTTAGCTCAAGGCTACAGTACCATTTCTGACTTTCTCTGTGTACGTGGTACCATGGAATCAAACCCAGGGCTTCATGCTTGCTAGGCAAGCACTCTACCACTAGGCCATGCTCCTGGCCCTATTACATATATTAAGTCATTTAATTCTCTCCATGTTCTAAATAGGGTATGATATAAAACAATTTAAAAACTTTCCAAAGCTAATAAATTGTTTTGCTGGGATTTGAATATGACAGTTTGGGATTTAAACCTGTTTATACAATTATTACATTATGTCATTTATGCTAGCTGAATAAGGGAATATTATGGACCTACTCTCGTTTCCGTTGTAAAAGGGACAAAATGAGGACCATGTCCCTTAAATAAATCCAGAAAAGAGTACTTATATAACATGACTTCCAGTCAACAGGGCCAGTAATAGAAAGCTTTAAGCTTTGTTGCATCTAGGAAAAGAAAGGAAGCAGGAAGGCATAGTTATGTATTTCTGTTAACACAAAATGAATGGAATGGCATCCATCATCTCCCATTTTTTACAATCAGATATTTCACCTTGGGGAAAATTGAAGCCCACAGATTTAAAGACTTGTTCAAATTCACAAAGATAAATATCAGATGTGGGGGTTGAACCTAGGTCTGTGTGATTTGAAAAGCTATATTGATTCCAATGGTTCATATTTAACCTTAGGAGAAATCATAGGTAATGATTTATGGATGTTTCCATTGTAGAAGTCAGACACAGATGAATGATTTGCACATCATTTCTAATGGAATGAGTATTGTGTAATGAAATTGGAGTTATATATCCTTGGTGAAAATATATTTGACACCAATTTCCTGAGTCACCTAAAAGAAACATTTATATTCTCTGTCAACTTTTCTTTCCTTACTTGTAAGATGAATGTAATTGTCTCTGTCTTTTGGCATTTATTAGCTGTAAGACTCTGGGTAAGTTACTCCAACTGAAACCATTGCCCAGTTTCTCATAGGAAAAGAAATAAAGGTAATAATAGCACTTCTCCCATAGCATTGTCATGAAGAATGAATGAATTAGTAGATGTAAAATAACAATATTTTGGCATGACATGCAAATAGCACTTTGTGGATGTTATCATCCTCATCATCATTATCATCAACATAATATCATCATCATCATAGTCATCATCACCAAAATTTTTGTGAGATACATATTAGTAAACATGTATTCATTCACAATATACATACCATCCATGGAATGAACAGTCTCAAATGCCACAATTTTGGGTGCCTTGGGGTTGGATTTCTCTAGGAGTTTCTTCAGGTGATCAGGGTCATTGTGTCTGAAGACAAATTTGGCTGCGCCACTGTTGCGAATGCCTTGGATCATGGAAGCATGATTGCCTGCATCTGAGTAAATCTCACACCCTGAGGAACCAAATGTGTAATTGTAATTCTTAAGCTTCTTCCTCAGTATGCCCACTTCAAACTTCAGATGCGACCTATCAGGAAAAGGGAGTCTAGCACTCTACCAAGTAATCCACAGTGTCACTTCAAGTTTTCTGGCGGTTACTTGGACATAAGGGTCTCATGGACTTTTGAGTGTCTGGGCTGACTTTGAACTGCAATCCTCTGATCTCAGCCTCCTGAGTAGTTAGAATTACAGGCGTGAGCCACCAGTGGCTGGCCATTTAATTTTTTTATGTGCTGGTTCTAGGGCTTGAACTTAGGCCTGGGGTTGTCTCCAAGCCTCTTTTGCTCAAGGCAAGCACTCTAACACTTGAGTCACAGAGACACTTATGCCTTCTTTTTGTGGGGGGCGTAGTTTATTGGAGATTAGAGTCTCACAGACTTTCCTATCCAGTCTGTTTTCAAACCGGGATCCTCAGTTTCCTGAGTACAGGTGTGAGTACTGCACCTTCACATGCCTATAATTTCTAATTCCTCCCTGGCTTCACTGTCTTGGAGTAGACATAAAATTAATTTTATAAGAATCTTTAGAGTTTCTTGAGGATAGGGCCTAGGTTCATTCTCTTCAACAAATCAAGTCAAGGCTTACAATGGGGTTAATCTCAAGGAATATCTGAAGATCAGGATGATGCTAGATTTTTCCTGGTGTAATAAATGACCTTTTCCAGGTAGTCCAGGTAATCTGCTTTTATAGTTACAGGAGTAAATACTTATTAGGCTTTTCCCATTGGAAACATGCTCATGACAGGTCAGAAGAAGGTAATGGCTATGCTGTCCATTGCCTTGACTGTGCAAGGGAGAAAACAAAGCTCCCGAGAAGGAAAGGCCTTGCTTTAGAATATGAGGAGTGCAGGGAATTTTACTGAGAGGGCAGGTGAGGTGGGAAATTGGCAGATTGCAGGTTCTTAGATCTTGGGAATTATAGTGACATTAAAGAATTGTGACCTTTCTACTTATGAAAATGAGTCACGGTTTCTTGGAAGATATCTCTTGGAGTATCTTCAGAGCAGGAATGAAATCATTTTATCTTTATATCCTTTGTTTTCAGTATAAGGTTAAGTACATAGTATATGCTAAAGAAATATTTCTTGAATGAATGGATGAATAAAAATGACTGATTTAAGGCTGGGTATTTACTGTCAGCTCATGCTTATGATACTATCTGCTGAGGAGACTAAGACCTGAGGATTGTGGTTTGAAGGTAGCCCAGGCAGAAATGCCCATGAACCTCTTATCTCCAATTAACCAGGCAAAAGCCAGAAGTGGAGGTGTGGCTCAAGCGTTAGAATGCTAGACTTGAGCAAAAAAGCGCCCAAGCCTGTGTCTAAGTACCAAGACAGATCAAAAGTACTGTTCTGAGTCAGGTACTGGGGCTTACACCTGTAATCCTAGCTACAGGTAGGCTGACATATGAGTATCTTGGTTTGAAGTTATCCAGGGCAGAGAAGCCCACTAATTTCTTATTAACTATCAAAAACTGAAAATAGAGTGCTCAAATGATAGAGCACCAGCCTTCAGGAAAAAAAGCTAAGCAAGAGAACAAGATCCAGCTGGGAGTATAGCCTAGTGGTAGAGTGCTTGCTTAGCATGCATGAAGACCCGGGTTTGATTCTTCGGTACCACATACATAGAAAAAGCCAGAGGTGGTGCTGTAGCTCAAGTGGCAGAGTGCTAGCTTTGAGGAAAAAGCCCAAGGACAGTGTTCAAGCCCTGAGTTCAAGACCCAGGACTGGCACACACACACAAAAAAAGAGAACAGGGGGGCCAGGAGTTTGGAGCTCTAGCCTTGAGAAAATCCAAGGACAGTTCTCAGTCCCTGAGCTCAAGCCAAGGACTGGCAAAAAAAAAAGAACAGGATCCTAAGGTCAAGCCAAATATAGGCTTAAAAAATATTGTTCTGAATCCTGGGCAGAACAGAGTGCAAAGAATATAGGGTATAAAGAAAATTATGTAGGTTCTAGGCTAGTGTAGTGATCAAAGAAATGGCAGAAATTGAATTCTAATGGTTAAAGAGGAGGGGATTCATCAAAAAAAGAAACCAAATAAACAAAAAAAATCCCCTCAGAAATGTTGCCTTTATTTGAGATCATAGATGACCTCAAGATGTCAAGAAATAGATATTTTCAGTGAGATGAAGAATCCACAGGAGGTGAGGTAATAGATTGCAACCTAGGTGACTGCCTCTAGGCAGTTTGCTTGTTGAAAGAAAAGAGACAGGGCAGTAGCTACAGAATGATGAGTTGAGGCAATGCCTTTTTTTTGCCAGTCCTGGCTTGGGCTCAGGGCCTGAACACTGTCCTTGGGTTTTCTCAAGGCTAGAGCTCTACCACTTCAGCCACTGGCTTTCTTCTCTTTGTATGTGGTACCAAGGAATCGAACCCAGGTTTTTGTGCATGCTAGGCAAGCACTCTACTGCTAGGCCAAACTCCTTGGTCCAGCAATGCATTTTATAAGATGCAACTGAGCATGTTTAAAAAGAGTGAGGTGTTAAAAACATAGAAAACTGTGAAGAAACTGATGGAGGTTCTTGAGCAGATGGTGGGAAGTGGGGCATAGGACTAATGGAAGGATTATTAAACAAGCAGAGAGTCATCTCTTCCACTATGACAGGAAACAAATAGGGAGCTCCATATGAGTTTGTAGGTATTTTGTGGTTAGGAGTTGAGGATGCTTGCTGTCTGTTGTTTTCTACTGTCAGTTTAATAGGAGGCAAGAGCCTCTGCTGGAAGGAGCAGAGAAGGTTGGGGATAATGGGAAAGTTAAAACTGTCCCCAGAGACCTGGACAATTACCTAGGGAAACAGGATTGCCTGACAACAGAGAGGATGGAGTGGAAGGTGGGGAATATTTGTTAATGGCTTCCTTCTCAGCAATTGTATGAGCCTAGGATCGACATGGCAGAATGGGAGAGTGGTATTCATCTGAGGCTGAGCTGGGTTGGAAAAATGAGAAGGTAGATAAGGTGATGACACTATTGACAGAGAGAAAAGTGGGAATATGTGATCTCATGTATAGTTAAAGGGATTGCCTCTAGGCAGTCTTTCATTGTGACAAAAGAATGAGGAAAGGTCAATGAGCAGACAAGTTGGTAGGTCTAGTGTCCATAAATAAGGAAATCATGCCTGGTGATTTCTGAATTATTTGGGAAGGGGCTGTGGGTTATTTGGTAAGGTTTTAAAGGAGAAATGACTTGAGCAAGCTTCTGTGAAGAAATAAAACTTTAAGTATTAAGAGCCCAGTTGAGCTGTGAGTGGTGACTTCCTGGTGTTATGCTGTGATGTTCCCTGCTACCCTACTCAATCCATGTGTAGAAAGAATGAGAGCCTGGCTGGAAGCATGGCCTAGTTGCAGTGTGCTCGCTTGGCATGCATGAAGCCCAAGATTCAATTCCCTGGAACCACATACACAGAAAAAATTGGAAGTGATGCTGTGACTCAAGTGACAGAGTGCTAGCCTTGAGCAAAAAGTGTCCAAGGACAGTGCCCAGGTCCAGAGTTCAAGCCCCAGGACTGGAAAAAAAGAGAAAGAATGAGAGTAGAAGGTTATAATTCTCTGTTTTGGAAGATATGCAAGGTAGATAAAGAAGAACAATGGAAACAAGGGAACTCAGAACTGAGGGAATGCTCTATGTCTGTAGTGAGACCGGATACTGTATGATAACTAAATTTCCGGCCACTGACTTACCTGGCAGGATTTTAGCCAGTGTGAAGAGAGTAGAGTCATTGGCCACAAAGCAGGAAGAGAAGAGCAGGGCTGAATCCTTCTGGTGCAGTTCAGCCAGTTCTTGCTCAAGCTCCACATGAAACTTACTGGTGCCTGAGATGTTACGGGTACCACCAGCTCCAGCTCCATGATGTTGCAGGGTCTCCCTGGTCCAGAGAAAACAGAAGAGAGACAAGAAGAAGAAGAAAAAAAAACAAAAAAGCTCACTGTTAGATATAAAGCCTTTTCCAGGTGGGAGGGTGATCAGTGTTGATGGAGGAATCTTATATCAATTGTGTCCTATGTGATGCAGTAGAGGAAGGACAGGAGACATGGGACCTTTCAGGGATGAGGCACTCAGGGATGTTGTGGAGGGTGGAGGAAAACCAAATGGAATTGGAGTAGTTGGAAAATTTAAAGGGAGGGTCACATGCTGTCTCTGTCATTGCTCATTCCACACTCAGATAGGAGCTCATGAACAATGAGTGGACATTGACTGGTTTCTCATCCTCCACAATAGCAGACCCTCAGGAGTTTAGAAATGTGTGGTTGTGTTGACTAATGTAGCCTATATCCGAAGAGTAGATAGTCTGAAATACTTTGGCCAAAAAGGTGATAGCAGAAATCAGGCTTCCACTGCCAGCTCTGCCTTTCCCTTCCATGTGTGCCTCATGATATTGTATAGATGTGTCTCTACAGCTTGGGATCCAGACTGCTACTCACTGTGTTGCTTGCAAGACCCGAGGGTGCCTGCTCATGCCCAGGTAATCATTACTACACCAGACAGACACATCCTTTGAGGCCACAGATGCATCAGCGAAGTGTTGCGCAAAGGGGTATGCATCAGCCCACCGGTTCACAGTCTTGAACACGCGGTAGGTGTGGTCCAGTTTCTTCTCCATGATCTTATCTCTGAAGAATTGGTCATAACCAAAGACATGGTCTCCTGCAGGAGTAGAAATGGGAATCAAAATAATGTATTGCAAATCCCTCTTCCTGGCTACTATTTTTTTGAAGGGGGGAATGCTAGTCCTGAGGCTTGAACTCAGAGTGCTCTCCTTGAGCTATTTTTGCTCAAGGATAGTGCTCTGCTACTTAAGCCTTAACTACATTTCCAGTTTCTTTTGGAGGTTAATTGGAGATAGGAGTCTCGTGGTCTTTTTTAGCCCAGGATGGCTTTGAACTGTGATCCTCATATTTTAGCCTCCTTAGTAGCTAGAATTTATAAGAATGAGCTACTAGTACCCAGCACTATATATTATCCATATTGTTGCCTTTGAGTGTGCTAAATGTTAGTACTGCCACTGGTTTTCTCAATCATATGAACTATCTACTATTTCATTCAACTGTACTTTCATTTATTCATTCATTCAGTAATTAATTTACATGTTTCACTTAGGCTTCCTACCCTTGGCATGACCTCATCCCTCTTCCAAAGATTAGTGCAGAAGCCTTCTAACTGGAATTACTACTTTCAGTCACAGTGGAAGAAATACTGACAGATCTAGTTTGTAATTATATATATATTTATATATGTATATGTATGTATGTATAATGTCACTTACTAGTTATATGGCCTTGAGCAAGACATGAATCTCTTGTCTCTGTTTTAATGTCCTCATCTGTAGACTGGACTAATAATACCTCTTTGCACAACTATGAGCATCTGGTAACAAACAGTATGTAATACATCCAAACTAACACTTGGCACCTAGTAATATTAGTATCATTACCTCTGTAGTAAGCATAGTCAATAAAACCAGATAATACTGAAGTATATTATCATGACTAGTTTTTAATGAATGTCTTATACCTTTGAGGCTCACTTTCAGGAATTTTAAAATATTATTTGATTTATTCTTCACAGAAACTGCATGTAGAATATCTTTTTTATAGATGTGAAGGAAATGGGGCATGAGGCGTGAAGAGCTTAATTAATTTGTGAGGTTACATAGCAAGTAACTATTCAGCAAACAAGTGACATACTAGGATTTATAAAAAGAACTGGGCAGTGGTGGCTCACACCTGTAATCCTAACTACTCAGTCGGCTGATATTTGAGGATCTCATTTCAAAGCCAGCCTGAGCAGGGAAGTCCATGAGACTTTTATCTCCAATTAGCCATCGAAAAGTGGGAAGAGAAGCTGTGGCAGAGTGCTGGTCTTGAGCAAAAGCTCAGGAACAGCACCCAGGCTCTGAGCTAAGCTCCAGGATCTGCACAGAAATGATAATGCTTTGTGTAGTTATATGTGGATAAAGCTGACATGCAATCTAAATGGCAAGAATGTAAAAAAATATAGAAATGCCCTAAATTATAAGTGCTTTTTAGCAGAATGCTCTTGTATCCACCATACAGAACATATTCCAGCTAGTAATAATTAGCAGATCTATGGTTATGGATGTAAAAGGATGTCCATGTCATATTGTTAAGTTGTTAAGACAAAAGCATCACAGCAAACTATGGATAGAAAATTGTGTTTCTGAAAACATCATGTATATGGTGATGAGAATAGAGAGGGACTCTCTCTCTCCCCCCCTCACTGCTTCCCCTGCCCCAATGCCATGTTTAGCTATATAGGAAAATACTGAGGAGAAATTATAACAAAAAGTTAATGGTGATGATGGTATTCTGAGTGGTTTAATTTTCCCTGTATATTTTTCTGTGTTGGTTGGAAAATAATTCCTTATTCTTTCCCAATTAGAATAATTGATCAAATAGCATTACAATAAATAAATATGAACACATACAAGAGAGATCCAAAGGGTCTATGAAGAGTAAGAGTTTTTGAGGGAAGCATGGAGAGGAAATAATGGAAGTGAAGCTAATATGTCATGAGCCTTCATAATATAACTATAATTTTGTCTCCTTCTCATGATCACCATTTAAAAATTCCACCCAAGACAAGTGACTTACATTCAAACATGCACACATCTGGCAAATACCAATGCTAAAATGTATCTTACAGACCCATGGTTTCAAAGCCCTTCTACCTCTTTCCACTGAGTTAGATGCCCTACAAGAACTCTTCTCTTTCGTCCACGGTTTAGTTCCACCCTGGCAAACTCACCGGCCATATTGTCCTGAATCAGCTGAGTAAGTTTCACTGCAGTCTGCTCTGGATCCTGGGAAGGAGAGAGTATCTTCTTCAGACTGGTTGAGGCCAGGGAGCTCAGCATGTCTGAGGAGTATAGAATTCATTGGCATTAAGTGAGGGAGAGAGAAAGTTCAACATGTGGTGTTCACTTGGGATCAATGCAAAAAAAATAGAAAATTGAGTTTATATTCTCTGCTTTCTACAGAAAAATCTTGTGCAAAATGAGCCCTTATTTATCCTCCCAAGTGACAAGTCTTTTAATGTCAAGAAACCTTCTGTATGGTAAGTAATACTTCTCACTAGGATCTTCTCTTAGCTCTGAGGTAAGAGGATTAACACATCCTGCATTTGGGAGACAGATACAGAAAAATGCGTTTGGGTCCTGTATTTTGGAGACAGATGTAGGAAATTTCATCTTGTTCTTTTTTTTTTGGCCAGTCCTGGGGCTTGAATTCAGGGCCTGGGTACTGTCCTTGGACACATTTTACTCAAGGCTAGTGCCCTGCCACTTGAGCTACAGCACCACTTCTGGCTTTTACTGTGTATGGAATACTGAGGAATCGAACCCAGGACTTCATGCATGCTATGCGAGCATTTTACCACTAAGCTACACTGCCAACCCCAACACCTTACTCTTTTGTTCTGAACATTGTTACATTTCTATTTTGAATTTATTGGCCTTAATTATATTCCAAAAAAGTGTTTATGAATGATGTCAACAGTGAGGCCACCTTGCAGATGTTAAGGTCATGGGTGGTTGCACCACTTGAGTTGACCTTGAGTTCCACACCCTTCTAAAAGATGTATCTCATTGAGTATTTATTTTAATGAAACTACTAATTCAAAATACCTTTCAAGCTGGGTGTGGTAGCTCATGCCTCTAATCCTAGCTACTCAGGAGGCTGAGATCTGAGGATCAAGGTTCAAAGCCAGCCCAGGCTTTAAAGACCCTGAGACTCTTATCTCCAATTAACCTCTAGAAAACGATAAGTGGGGCTGTGGCTCCACAGGTAGGGTGGTAGCCTAGAGCCGAAGAAGAGCTCAGGGACAACGCCCAGGCCCAGGGGAAGGGACCTCCAGCCTTGAGCTGAGGAGGTCAGGGACAGCGCCCAGGCCCAGAGTTCAAGCCCCATGACACACACACACACACACACACACACACACACACACACACACACACAAACACACACAAACCTTTCAATAAACAAGGCTCGTTAAAGAAGGCCATGTATACTTTCTACCTTTTGTCTTTCATATAATATAAATCCATATTCTTATGATGTGATCCTGGTTAAATGTAAGATCCTAGCCTTCTGGGTTCTATTTAGCTATCTAGAGAAGGGGAGGCTAAACTCTAGATGCTTATTATAGACATTAGGCTAAAAGATATAAGTTCCTGGATGTGCATGTATACTGGAGAGTGCATGCTTCAGTGCACAATCTTAAGTTATTGCCTATTATGGCTTCCCTGAAAAAGGACAGACATCTCATCAGAGGTTGTATAGTAGCTTCTTTTGGATTAGAATAACTCAAGACTATGATGATGTAGATTTAGGCATTAGCAGTAGAGAACTTGATTTCGACCTGTCTTGAAAGTCTTCACATCCTCTTGGACTTCTGGGGCTGCCTTCAGCACAATCTTGCTCCTCCCATCCTGGAATTCTGACAGCATGAAGGGACAGTGGCCTTTGGGCCAAGATGAAGAATCTACAAAACAATAAGAGAATGTTTGGGGATTCATTTCTGGTTATAAGTTTAGTTCAACAATGATGATAAAACATAATGTATCCTAAACCCTATCTCACATTATGATAGAACCATTGAGCAAGATGAATCTGGTCTCTGTGCTAGGGGAGCAGCTAAGCAGGTGGAGATAGTATATACTGAAGATACATGGTGCATTGTTCTAGGATAGAATCGAGGATGGGAGGACATGACCAAGGGTTAGCTCTGAAGAGGCTAGCAGTGTAATCAGTATGTGCAAATGTGATGATGCCCAAGCACAGTAATAATATGGGAAAGTATAATAATTTATGTCAACAGCAAAGGTACACAATACTGAGACAGTGGGATTGATTCAGGCAAATTAAAGCAGATTCCACATGGCAGGGGTATAGGATATAAAGAGCATTGCAATGACACTTTCTATACACTCTGGCAAAAGACATATCCTGGGTATATCCTTAAGCAGTTCACTTTGTCTTGACATTTTCATAAGAACTTTTCTAATTATTGGACAATGGTCTCTAGTGTAAGTTGAAACCTTGTGGTGGTTATGATTGTACTTTCTCCTCTGCCACACAATATTCTACCTCATAGTATACTTAAAACAATGGAGCCAGCTAGCTATCCATGGACTGAGATCACACACTGAAATAAATTTTTATCATATATATGTATATATATATATGTTTCCTCAAATACTTAATCACTACAATAAGAGAACTGACAAATATGTTATATATATATATATATAGCCTAAAAACCGATTTGGAATAATATTTACATACTGCCTGTATCTTGCTTATCCCATGTAACAAAATGTCTTGGGTATTATTGCATTGCACTGTCTTACTAATAGGAGATTGGATGGAAATTCACGCAAGTTGTAAACGTGTGGTAAGCGGTGTTAACAGAGAGGTCTTGACTTCTGTTTCCCCTTCTGCTCTGTTAATGACTTCTTCTTACCTCCTCCAGCTTTGGTTGACTTAAGATGGATTTGAGAACAGGCTGACCCTTGGGTGGCCAGGATGGGACAGCGTCCACTACCAAATAGGAATGAGTGAGCCTTGACCACATTACCCAAGAGGTTTGTGGGACCTCGAGCAAGTACTGGGCAGCACTGTAGCAACACAGCTGCTGCCACCATCTTGATCCCGAAGTCCTGCAGAAAATATGGAAGAGATGACATTCCATTATAACAGTTTGGTCACAAGCCAGGGGACATTCCTGTGCTTGATTCTTTGACTTTAGCTTCCTATCCGAAGCTTAGTGCTTTCCTCCAAGACAGGGAAAAGACTTCTATTCTAATTTTATCAGAGTACTCAGCCTGGATTCAGATTCAGATTCTGCCACTCTGTGATTATTAGAATCACTGAAGTGTATTTGTGTATTCAAGGATAAAAGTTGATTCACCTAGCTTCAATAAATACTTGAAGCTAGAAATCTATGAATACCATCCTTAGCCAAGTGAAGACTGACATAGTTCCTCATACTTACTTGTCCAAGAGCATTTCCTGACAAGGCTCTGCCAGAGAAGAAGAAGAAGCTCAAAACCATTTATCAGCTTAAAGAGATCCAGGGAACCAATAAGAAAGGAGGTCTTAGGGCATTTAGACTGTGTACCACCAGGTTGATATTGTCCTACATTTGGATTTTTATCTGGACATTTGGATAAGCACAGGTAAAGGAAGAGAGGAAAGAAAGACCCCAAGAGTGTAAAAGATGAGGAACAAAGATATTGCCTGTGGCTCAAAAGAAGAGGCAGAGTCTAAGACAAGAAAGAAAGGGGCCAGAGAAAAGATGAGGAAAAGAAAAACCAAAAGACATAGCACTCAATGGATATTTATTGAATTTTGGAGCAAGTGAATGAATGAGCATAAGTTCAAATAGGAGAAAGAGAAGGGAAATAAGGGAAGAGTAAAAAGAAATTGAAAAATAGAAAAGGTCACAGAAGGGAAGGAGAGAGAGAGGAAACAAAGACACGATCTTGGTAGAATTAGAAGAGCAGAAATTGTGGGTGAGAAAGAGGGAAAGGACACGAGCAGACATGAGAAAGAAGACTGAAAGACAGAACAGAAGAATAATGGGGAATACAGACGAATAGAGAAAGAGAAAATGAGAGGGGGAGAATTAATGAATGAAGGGATAAAAATACAGAGAAGGGGGACAGGATTATGGCCTAGTGGTAGAGTGCTTGCCTAGCATGCATGAAGCCCTGGGTTCCAGTCCTCAGTACCACATACATAGAAAATCCTGAAGTGGTGCTGTGGCTCAAGTGGTAGAGCACTAGCCTTCGAAAGCTCAAGGACAGTGCCCACAACCTGAGTTCAAGCTCCAGGACTGGCAAAAAAAGAATACAGAGGGATCACAAAAGGAACATGAAGAAAGATCCAGTAACAAAGGCTCATAAAACAAATTGAGAGAAAATACGCCAACAGAGGCAGAATGTCAGTAAGACTTGAGAAATTCTGGGAAGGGTTGAACAATGAAGATGTAGGGGAAAGGGGAGCATTGCACAAATAGAAGATGAGAGAGCGGCTGAGTGTCAAAAAGTGGGCAGAAGAAATAAAAAACAAGATTAATGATTGAAAAGGAGGTACTAGTGGGGGAGGACGAAGAAAAACTGAGATATACCAGGGGAAAGATAGCTAGAGGTAGAAACAAATAGAAAAGGGGCAAATTATGAAGCCAGAGTTAAAGGGTCAGACAAGATAAAGAAAGATACAGAAGAATGTGGGAAGACTAAGGTTCTAACACTGCCAAGATAGCTTCTGCACAGAAATCCTCTGTCTATAAACCTTCTGCTGTGAGGGACTGATGAGAAGATGGAACTCATGACCCCATTCTCAGTTGGCAATCTCCTACCTCCCTTCTTCTTACTACACAAAGCAATCCATCCCTCTTATTCTTAGAGCATCCTCTGTTACTCTCACAGGCTGTCCCAGCAGCCTGAATTACTTTGTAGGGTCTGGAGAAGTGGCCCTCGAAATTAGGAAAGGCAGAAAGAGTCCTGAAACAACTAAACAATCCATGTCAAGCCTTTAAGATACCATATGGAACATAGTATTTTTTCAGTAAGTATTAACTTTTTTTGCCAGTCCTGGGCTTGAGCTCAGGGCCTGAGCACTGTCCTTGGATTTTTTTCTCAAGGCTAGAACTCTACACTTGAGCCTCAGCACTTCTGGCTTTTTCTAAGTATGTGGTACCAAGGAATCGAACCCGGGTCTTCGTGCATGCTAGGCAAGCACTCTAACACTAGGCCAAACTCACAGCCCAATAAGTATTAACTTTTAAAATTTAAATTCTAGCCACACTACTTTCTTTGTTTGATGGTTTTGGACAAGTCACTCCCTTTCTTTGGGTATTAGTTTTCATCAACTGTCAAATGTGAGGTAATTATGCCTACCTCACATAGTTGGCCTTGAATTTGATCCAGTGCCTACTTCATATTTGTAGATAAGAGTTTCCCTTCATCTGCCTTCCCAAGAAAGTTAAAGCACCCAGGGCTGAGCCTGTAGAGGACAGATAAAGCTCCCAGAGTTTATCACTATTGAGGTCTGACCACTCCCCAAGCTGAGTCCAGGGTGTGGGAGAGAAGAGGAGCCTCTTCCTCGAATCACATTTGAGCATCTGGCTCTGGCTATTGAGCTGAGCTAAGACGGGTGACCAAGATTCCCCCAGAATCAACACAGCAATAATAGCAACATTGAATTATGTAGTGAAACAGGAAGCCCCCAAGATTGGAGGCAAAATCCAGTCCTGCCTTAGAATGATGGTAGAATAAGTCTACCTTCTATGTATAAAACTGAAGTTCAATATACTCATCCTTTCTCATGAGCTTTTTCTACCCACCTTGGTGGTAGGGGAGGTGCTGGTCCAGTGGCTTGAATTCAGAGCCTAGGCACTATCCTTGAGCTTTTTCTGCTTAAGCTACAGCTCCACCTATGTCTTTTTGGGGGTAGTTAATGGAAGATAAGCTCAGGCTGGCTTTGAACCATGACCCTTAGATCTTAGCTTCCTGAGTAGCTAGGATTACAGATATAAGCCACCAGTGCCTGGCCTCTAATAACTATGTGACCATGATGTGCTCAGGGTCCTGTGCTAGACTACTTGAAGTTCATTGAATTATCAAATCTATTCAAACTCTGTTTCCAATTTTATCTTTTCTAATACCCTTTCCCTGGAATCTCCCCATTTTTTGCTCTGTCTATACATCATTATGATTCTTAATTTTGTAATCTAGGCACATTAGACATTATGTCCATTCAATACCACTTTCTCCCATGAGACTATAGAGTATAAAATTGAATTAGGAAGGCAGTTCTGGTCATTTAGGGTATTAAAAGCACAGATTCTGGAGTAAAGCTACTTGAGTGTGAGTCCTGGATTCACCATTCACTAGCTTTGGGGTCTTCGGAAGATAACTTTCTGCTGTTTAGCTTCTAACTATAAAATTTAGATATTGTAGACTAGCTGCTTCACAGGGTATTTTGAAGACTAAGATAAACTATATGAAATATTAAGAAGAATGCCTATTCCCAAAATAAATGCTGAAAAAGTATTAACAATTGTTTTCTCTACTTTTCTATGTAGGGACGGGTACAGCCAAGGAAAGTCACATCATGAATATGGCAAACAGTCTGGAAAGCTAGTGACCAGATTCTTTCTTACTGTGGGTATTTGGGATCTGTATTTACCCTCTTTGAGATACCATTTCTCCATAGACATAACACTAGGTAATTTCATAGATTCCAGTTGATCTGATATTCAGATACACATTCAGTGTCTTAATCAGTCTTCATGAAAGCCCTCTCATAAGAAAATTGATGCCCTAAAAAACCAAATAACTTCTCTATGTCACAGAGCCTAGTATGTGAAAGCAGCAGGATTTTAACTGAGGCAATCTATGTCTAAATAACACTATATAGTCATTACTATGGGTCCATGATTCAAATCTTATTACATATTTTTGTAACTGAGGGCCTGAGTCCAGATGCTATACTCTACTCACTAACACAGACCTCTTTCTAGAACATTTACCTCTTGTGACCAATGCCTTTGCCAAAAGAGCCCATATCTAACTAAAATAAGATTTTAGGCTCTGGTAAAGATTTATTCAGAGACATGTGCTGTTGGCTCATGCCTGTAATCCTAGCTACTCAGGAGACAGGGATCTGAAGACTGCAGTTCAAAACCAGCCCAGTCAGAAAACTCTATGAGACTCTTATCTTCAATAAACTGCTCAAGAAAAGCTATAACTGATGCTGTGGCTCAAGTGGGAGAGCACTAGCCTTCAGAAAAAGAAGCTCAGGGATATTGCCTAGGGCCTGAGTTCAAGCTTCAGTACCTGTACAAATAAAAAAAGGCTTATTCAGTCCTTTATTCCACCATTCAACCATTTGTGCACTTTACTATGTGCAAATGCTTGTCTGGGTTATACTTAAAACAATGATTCCAAGCAAAGATAATGGTGACATTTCAAGCCAAATGATGGATCATAGGGTTTCCCTATATCCTTAAAATTCCTTTCCATGCCAGCACTGAATGAGCCAACACCAAAAGTCAGAAAAGCCAACTGCAACTTGACCCAAGTAGAGAAACCAGAAACCATTCATTACAGCATTCTTTGCTCCCTTCCCTTTATTTGTGCTCTGATTTAAAAGCACAATTAGATCTGGAAGGTAATTAGTTACTTGTCTTCAGGAGTTGGAGGCATCAGGCCTTACCTCCCTTCTTAGTATACTCATCCAACCACAGAAGATACTATTTTACATAGCTAGAATAAGAGAATCACAAATTCATCTATCTCACCAGTTCTCAATTCCCCTAAATCTTTACCCAGTTCTTCATTTCTATCCCCTTCATTTCCCTTTATATTTCCTTCTTAAATCTAGTCCCCTAAACTATGACCTGTCAATCTATGTGCCCTTGGTCAGGAATAATGGAAGGAAGAATGGAGACTTGCTGGGAGAAATACTTAGTATTTTCTTTTAAAAGAAATAGTAAGCTGGGTGCCAATGGCTCATGCCTCTTATCCTAGCTACTCAGGAGGCTGTGGCAATTCAAAGCCAGCCAAAGCAAGAAAGTCCCCGAGAGACTCTATCTCCAATTAATCACCAGAAAACCAGAAGTGGAGCTGTGGCTCACAATAGTAGAGCAAAAGAGTTCAGGGTTAGCAACCAAGCTCTGAGTTCAAGCCTCATGACCAACTAAAGGAAAAAGAAGAAAACAGTGTGATAGGAAGAAATAGAAACAGGACAAAGATCAAGACAGGAATTGAGGATAAGAAACAGAAAAAGGGAGAGATGGCAAGAAAACTCAGTGGAAGGAAAAATAAGAGAAAGCAAGAGTGTTGGAGAATAGGTAAAGTAATATTAGAAACTACCAACAGAGAAAATGGGAAAAGAAGCAAAAACTGATTAACAGGGAAAGATGGGAAGAAACACACAAAAAAGAAAATAACAGACTGTTTTTAAGAAACATAATATCAGATTCAGTGAGATAATAGAGTATGCAGCTCTGAGGTAGACAGGTATACCAAGAGAGAAGGCACCAGGCTGAAAATTAGCTCTTACCTGTTGCCCTGCACTGAGGACGAACGGAAGACGGGTGAGTGCTATGAGTTAGGACTCCGTGTTTATCCCTGGCTTTGGCTCAGCTCCACCCAACCCCGCCTTCTTCTGGCCTGGCTTTCATTGGTCTCAGCAGTATCTCAGGGCCCTGTTAGAGATAAAAAATAAAGGAGTACCCCCCACCACTCTGGATTTTACCCTCTCCCTCTCTATTGCCTTTATGTTTGCTTTCTCTTCTGAGTTACTGAGATGAGTTCCTTTGGATTTGGGGATCAGACTATCTACATAGAATCAGGGAAGGCATCTTGAGTAAAATTAACTTTCTGACCTTCCATTTCTTCAACTACAAAAGTTAAGTAATCAAACCAATAAAAAAAATGTGGCAAAAACTGAAAAGGCTCTGAAGTCAGTCCTAGAATTCTGTTTTGTGCTCATGACCTGCAACAAATTCCTTATGGTATATCCAAAGATGGTTTAACAATTCGTAACATCATGTATAGAAAACAGCACAGTGCCTGGCCCAGAGAAATAACAGTGGATGTTAATGGGATGCTTACTATGTACCAGACTTTTTATTCATTGCTTTACATGGATTAATTTAACCCCAATAATGACATTAAGGATATTATTATCTATAAATAAATGGAAGCAGAGTAGGGTGAGGCATCTCACTGATAATTAGCCACCTAGAAAGTACATAGCCCCAATTAGGAACCTGAGAAGTTTGCCAAGGAACCAAACCAGGGCTTTGCACACACTAGGCAAGCACTTTACCACTAGGCCACACTTCCAGACCTTTGTCTGCTCTTTTCTAATTCTTGCACTTATAAAAAGAATAATGAAAATTATGACATTGATCACTATACATTGTGCTCATAAACTGACATGTTGATTTGAACTTTCTTTGTACAACTACTTAGATAGTTTTTAAGAATTTTCAAAAGCCCATGAAATAAAACATTGTAAGTAGGGCTGGGAGTTTGGCTTAGTAGTAAGAGTGCTTGTGTAGCATGCATGAAGACCTGGGTTCAATTCCTCGGAACCACATATATAGAAAAAACCGGAAATGGTGCTGTGGCTCCAATGGTAGAGCTCTAGCCTTGAGAAAGCCCAAGGACAGTGCTCAGTCCCTGAGTTCAAGGCCCAGGAATGGCAAAAAAATGTAAATAAAAATTTTCACTCTTATTTCTCATTCTCTGTTGTTGTTCAAGCCTATGGCAGGGCAACTATGTTATAGCCAGATAATTTCATCTCAAAAGCATTAATATTATATCTACATAAGCAAGATCATAGTCTACATATTATCTACAGTTTCTTTTTTCTACTTTGGCCTTATACCAGTATACCTTAGAACTCTTTTCATATAAATTCACTGTTGATGGAATTATAGAGGTGTGGATGTACTATAATTTATTTAAACACTTTCTTATTGGTGGAAATTTAGGTTATTCCCTGGGATTTTTCTCCTCTATTATAATGTTGCAATAAGTAGCTTTGGGCATGCACAAAAGTTTTTATTTTATTTTTCCATTGGTTGTGGTGTGTGAACTCAGGGCCTGGGCATTCTCCTTGAGCTCTTTTTGCTGAAAGCTGTTACTCTACCACTTTGAGCCACACAGATCCACTTCTGGTTTTCTGGCGGTTAATTGGAGATAAAGGTCTTACATACTTTTCTTTCTGCACTAGCTTTGAACTGTGATCCTCAAATCTCAGCCTCCTTAGTAGCTAGGATTACAGGTGTGAGTCACTAGTGCCCAGCTCAGCACAGGAGTATTTTTTATATGGTAACATCCTACAAAGAAAGAAATATTTCTGAGTCAAAAAATACAAATTTTTGATACTGCTAATTTGCTTTGTGCACATGTTACACATCCCTATTCTGTATGCTGTTTTGTATTTTCTCACACTCACCAATACAATTTGTTACTAGTTTAAAAAGTTGAATCCAGTGATACCATGATTTGTTTTTAATTGTTAATAAGATTGACGTTTTCATGTTTCCTGTTCATTGTCTGTTGCCCTTCTGAACCACCTGATCTACTTTTCTGTCCCTTTTTGTAATGGACTGACAGTGAACTGTAGTGGGTAGAAAGCATATGTTGTGGAGTCAGCCTTGCCCATAGTATTTTATGTAATAGCTATGTGGTTCACCAAGTGTGTGATTTCTCATCTGTAAATGGAATCATCATAGAACCTATCCTATAGGATTGTTATAAAGATAGCTAACTAGCATTATTCTTTATAATTTTTTGCATTGTAGAAGACTTTAAATTGTATGGCTCTTAACCCCTTTCCAGTTTATTCATTGCTCCATCTGGATTCATTCATGAAACAAATACTTATTGATTGTTCACAGGTGTTGGTGATACAGCGGCATCAAATTTGATGGCTTGAGTATATCATGGTGTATTTGACCATTTTCTAAACTTGAAGATTGTCTCCAGTTCTTCTAGAAGGTATTTCAAATAGAGCTTCAGTAACCCTCAACCTCCAGTTCTTTAGTTGGACAGCCATTTTCTGCATTGGCTATTGGCTATTGAGTGGGAAGAAGCCCTAACCCTCATACTGAATCTAAACCACACCTCTGCTGCATGAATTCATCACACTATACTTATCAATGCCCTGTTTTATGTCTTTCTGTCAGTTTTTTGAGCAATCAGAGACTAGGGATCCCAACTCGGGCAATCAGAAATGCATGCTGTATTCATATTGCATTTTCTCAGGTCCTTCCACTCCATTGTGCCTATACAGAGGAAAGGGACTGAGAATAAAACTCAGTGAGATTAATCTGGGTGCAGTGACTCACGCCTGTAGTCCTAGCTACTCAGAAGGCTGAGATCTGATGATCTTGGTTCAATGCCAGCCCGGGCAATAAAGAACGTGAAACTCTAATCTTCAATTAGCCACTAGAAAACCGGAAGTGGTACTGTGGCTCCAGGAGTTGGGCAGTAGCCTTGAGCTGAAGAGTTCAAGGACAACGCCCAGGCCCAGAGATCAAGACCCTTGACTGACAAAAAAACGAAAACAAAAACAAAAACAAAAAAACCTCAGTGAGATTGGCAAACCTCCAAGCTGACTCAGAGAAGATTGTGAGATGCCCTAATGGAGGCACATGGCTGGTGTTTCTGTTCATTGGGGAGGATGCTTAAGTTAAACCTCTCTATACTGTTCTCGTTTCATGTGTGTGGGTTGTTTGGGTGTATCTCATATCACCTCTCTTCAATGTGACTTTATATCTCTCCTCTTCCTCTCTCCCTCCTTCCCTTTCCTGTAATGGTAGCCATTTGGTTCTCATCTCCTTGAGAGATAGTACTGTCTAGAGGAGGGATTTCAGTCTGAGGCTCTTGTTTTTGTTATTGGTGCCTGACCTGGGGGATCTGGGGGGTGTCTCTGAGCTTTTTGCTCAAGATTCTCTACCAGTTGAGGCCAAGGTGCCACTCCAAGCTTTTTTTTAAGTAGTTTATTGGTGATCAAATCCCATGGACTTTGAATCTCAGTCCTCACATTTCAGATTCCTGAGTATCTAGGATTACAGGTATGAGTCACTAGTGCCCAACTCTCTCTGATGAAGTACTTCTCTAAATCTCTGTTCCATTCTTCACTCTCTCCCTGAACTGAGACTCTTATCTCCAGTTAGCCACTAGAAAACTAGAAGTGGCACTGTGGCTCCGGGAGTAGGGCAGTAACCTTGAGCTGAAGAGCTTAAGGACAATGCCCAGGCCCAGAGTTCAAGACCCTGTGTTTTGCTTGACTTCCTTCCTGCCTATGAATTCCTCTGAGATTAAAGGACAGGTTTGGCTCATTTCATGATTTAATGGTTTTCAACTTTTCACTGTGAAGTTGCACTGTGGTGACTACCATGGTCACTTTGTCTGCTCTGCATCTTAGATATTTTAGCATTAATTTCATAAAAGCACACTTTATAAACCATAAAATTTGCCCACTTGAGGTTAAAAATTCAGTTATTAGCATATTTATGGAATTGTGGGGTCATTACTCAATCCAGGGAGAACGAGCCTCCAAACCAAAAGATAAAATGTTCTCTTAAGAGGCACTAGGTTCTTACAGAGTAAAGTCTCTTTTTTGTCAGTTGTGAGGTTTGAACTCTGGGCATAGGTTCTGTTCCTGAGCTCTTCAGCTCACTTGAGCCACAGTGTCACTTCTAGTCTTCTAGTGGTTAATTGGAGATGAGTCTCACAGACTTTTTTGCCCGGGGTGGCTTTGAACTTTGATCCTAAGATCTCAGCCTCCTGAGTAGCTAGGCATGAGCCACTGACACCTGGTTAGAGTAAAATCTTTTCCTTTTAAATTTCATTTTCCCTAATCAGTCACAGTCTTTAAAAACTGCTTTCATAGCATAAACAAAAGGCAAACTAATTCCTTAGAGAGTGAAGAGTGCTCTAAAATTAAATTTTAAAACTTTCGGCAATGGAGTGATTTAGGTTGGAAATAGGTAAAGTTGAAATACTGTAAGTTTAAAAGTGTAAACACTTGCCTTGGCACAGATCACAGATGAAGTGAAATCAAAGTGTTGTATCTCCAACAGTAAGGACAAAAGAGAAAATCCTGACTTTTCGATCTCAAAACCACTGACCCAAGAAAACACTTTGGAGTTTAAATCTTAACTGATCAACCTGGGATCAGTTTCAACTTTAAAAAAAATTTTTTAAAGGTGATGTACAGAGGGGTTACATTTATAAAAATCAGGTAAAGAGTACATTTCTTTGTTTTTTTTTTTGCCAATTACAGGGCTTGAACTCAGGGCCTGAGCTCTGTCCTTGGGCTTTCTCAAGGCTAGAGCTCTACCACTTTAGTCACAGCACCACTTCTGGCTTTTTCTGTGTATCAGGTACCAAGGAATAGAATCTGAGTCTTCCTGCATGCTAGGCCAGCACTATACCACTAGGCCACACTCCTGGTCCTACACATTTCTTTTTGAACAGTGTTACCCCCTCCCTCATTTTCTCCTAGTTTTTTCCCCTCCAAACTTTCCCTTCCCCAAGTTGTATAGTTCATTTCCAGCAATGTCTACTGGGTTTCACTGCTGAGTTGGTTCACCCTTTGTCTCCCTTTTCTGTGCTTACCAAATCAGATACAGATCCAAATCATTTGGATCTTGTGAAGCCATTTTACTTCACTAGGTCTGGATTCAATATGAAGTCATGTGACTTCACCCAAGGATCATCCTAGGAAGGAGACAGACATGAGGGGAAAATAACCAGGGCCATTTCCTTAAAAGCACAGATGAAACCCTTAAAAATATTCTCAAGATAGGAGTTTATGAGATATTTTAACCCCACCCAAAGTCTCAATATTATGTGGTTTAGGATCCCAGAGACGCTCTGAAAGACCATACTGCACACATGGAAATGTTCCTCCCTAGTTCTTTATTTTTGACACCCACCCAATGCCCCGGGAAATCCCATCCTTCTCTATGACCGATGATAACAAATCAGTAGGGAAGGTGTGGGTTCTTTGCCCGGCTGCCTGGCCAAACCTCTTTTGCATATTTCTTCTTTGGTTCGTTTCCTGCTTCAGGTTCCTGGCCTGCTGGAGTTGATGTGGAGTTCATGTTCTCTACCCATGGTACAACCAGAGTCAAGTCCATATCTGGGGCAAGGTTCAAATATCGCATGGGCAAGTCACCGATGAATGTTGTTTCTTGGAAGTCATATGGCTGGGTGCTTGCTTCACTCTGCGAGGGAGGCAGGCCCCTAAAGAGTCCGTCATTGATGGGATACGTAGGTCTTCCTAACTCTTTAGAGCTCAGGGAGCTAGGGGCCTCAATCCGCCTCTTCTTCACCAGGGTCATCGCCATTCTCCCTCTGTGTCGGAAGCAACCAAGTGAGGGTTCAACATCTTCAGGATTGATTATCTCGTCATCTTCACTAAAAGTTACCCGTGAGTTCTTCCTTTTCCTCTTTGGTTTCTCAATGGTTAGATTTCCCTCTTCAGTGGGGAGGGTTGGGATACGTTTGTTGTGGGTAGTATTGAACTTCGTCAGATTATCGAGTTCATTTTCCTCTTCTAGAAGTCCAACGAAGTTCTTCAGTTCATAATCTTCACCCATGTTCCTTTCTTCCACAGCGGATGGCAATGTTTGAGGCTTCTTACTCAGAGTACGGGCTCTTGTGAATGAGGCAAGACCAGAATCAGTGGGAAATTACTGATGTTTATGAGGTTCTGACTGAATGTGACATAATAAAGTGTTCTGTGTGCTATTGTGGCCAATCAGGAAAAGTCTTTTCAGATGCTTGTGGTAGTCCAGAGCAGGTGAACTCAAGAGCAAGATTTGTTGTCCATAAAGTCACACAAATCAGAATTTCTCTCCCAAATAAGAGATACTGTAATAGCTGTTTTCATAGGAGTAATATTAAAAAAAATCCCCCTGTTCATTAACTTGAATGGATAACCTGCATATATATATATATATATATATATATAACCTTCTGAGTATTATGGCCATATATTACTAAACAAAAAATAGAGAATTCTGGCATATGCTGCAGCATGGATAATTCTTTTGAATATTATGTAAGTGACATAAGCCAGTTAGAAAAGGACATATGGTAATGATTCCACTACTGTTCCACCTCTGTGAGAAACATAGAGCAATCAAATTCCTAAAGATGGAAAGTAGAAACAAGAAAATGAAAACTTGAGAAGAGGTGATCTGGTGTTCTGACCGGGTCAAGCTGCAGTTGCTGTAGATGGAGAACCCAATCTATGCTGTACAACTAAATGAGACTACTGATGTTTCTCTAATCTGATCATTTTAATGTAATTAATCCCCAACTTTTATAGAATGAGTGCTTTAAAATTATCTTTACTGATGAATAACTTGAAGTAGATGTTACTAAGAATTTACTGATATGTAAATTATAGGTATAGGGAGCAGAGTTGGATAAGCTCTCTTCTTCCCAGGTTTTCTCCTTCCAGCTAGGATGTATCTACTGGAATAGAGGTAAAAAGCAGATGGAATTTGGAGGTAGTTGTTTCAAGTGACTTAATCAACTGCCCACTTGCTTTAATTCCATTTATCTTCCCTCCATTTGTATCAGTCAAAGGTTATATCAAAGAGTAGAAAGCTGCTTCTTTTTTTTAGTGCTTATTGTCCCCTAAGTAGAGATGTACATGTTTTCATTTCCTGCGAAAAAACAAATTTGCTTTAGAAACAATGTTATACTTGAATGTTCTTGTTTTCAGTTCCTTCTACAAAAAATTTAATCTCTGGTTAGCACAATTTGTGTGTGTGTGTGTGTGTGTGTGTGTGTGTTGTGCATGTGTGCATGCACACACACGCTCCCTGGAGCTTGGAGCTTGAACTCAGTGACCTTTCTGGGACTTGGAGCTTGAACTCAGTGACTTTTCTGGGACTTGGAGCTTGAACTCAGTGACCTTTCTGGGACTTGGAGCTTGAACTCAGTGACCTCTCTGGGACTTAGAGATCTCTCACTTGGTCAGCTTGCCTGCTTATTATGGCTGGTGATCAAGCCTTTGAGCCACACCTCCAGTCCAGCACAATTCTTAAATCCAGTGAAAGAGAGTAGGCATTAAAGGGGCTGGGTTAAGGCAACCATTCTAATGGTTTTTGTTGAAAGAGTGAAGATGAGAAAGAAATGATTAGTTAAGTATAGGAAATACTAGCACAGTTGTTAGCAATGAGGGCTGTAGATATGGATTTGCATCCACATTATAGACTTTCCACTTTCTGGTCATATGATTTGAAAAGAATTGAACATTTCCAAGAATTGAGAATTTTCTTTCTCTATTCCACATATTTCCCTTGTGAAAAATGAAATCATAACCTAAGTGTACAGTGGTTATGAGAATCCATTTAAAATGCCCACCAGAACGTCTGGCATATAGTGAGTGTTGAATGCACTTGTTTGTCATTGTTGGATACTAGTGGCTATCAGTTCGTAGGCCAATGTTTCTTTCTTCCAGGTATTGGGAAGATCAGTGCAGGAAAGCTGCTAATAAAATGAGGGAAAAGGAAAGGTGTCTGATAGTTTGATCCAGTGATTATCATGTTCTGAACAGGTGATCTTGTCAAGTCTTTTACACAGTCCCAAAGCAGGTTTTTGTAATTATTGTAGGTGCCTAGGAATTCTTCAAACTGTTTTGTCAGATAAGATTCTAGTAGGTTTGATAGTCACTTTTTTCTGAAGCATTATTTTCTGTTTTGGAAATGAAGTTGTCCAGCTTTTGCCTGAATGTATCTAGTCAGGTCTGACTTCTTAATCATAGGCTCTCACATCAGCCACTGGTACATGGTCAAAGAGTTGCAAAGCCTGTGCAATCTGGGGCCTAAGAGCTGTAGTGGGACCCTTTGTTGTTCTTTGTGAGCCTAGATGGCCTATTATATTATTAAATCACAATGTTTTTCCCTAGACACCTACAGGTTTGTAGTCCTTATAGCGTTTATTTTTTGCACTGTTAGGATTTGAACTCAGGACCTCATGCTTGCTTGGCTTGTTTGCTTTGCTAGAGCTCTACCACTTAAGACGTGCCTCTCAGATTTTTCGTGGTACATACCAGTTTTTTTCCCGTGTATATTCTGACTAATGTGAGACAAAAAATGAGCAAGTCTTTCCTGTAGTTATTTCCAACAAGGTCAGAACAGAGTTACACGATAATTTGTAAATAAGGTCTGCTTTTCTCTCTCCAGTTGAAGAGGAAAAACTAGGGACCGGGTTACAGTTTCTGAAGAATAAAAACGGTTGAGAAGAACTGGGTAAGGGTGAGTAAAAATATCACAAAGCTTTTCTTATGTTTGAAGATTTTATTCTTTCCTTTTGCTTTATTTCATAATTGCTAAAGTTACTTTAGATTATTTTACAGAGATTCTACAAAATTAGTTCAAGCAGCTTCTGGCAGTTGCTTTATGTTCCCATGGGTAAACAAGAGCTTAAGGCATCCTATTCTGCTATTTCAATATGATTACTGCCTTTTTCCCATTGTGTGTGTGTGTGTGTGTGTGTGTGTGTGTGTGTGTGTGTGTGTGTGTAGGGCGTTTATGTGAAGAGAGTTGGAGAAACAGAATAGTATCATAAATTTCCTTTGAAGGTTCATGATTCGCATGTAAGATCTTCAGAGGAACACCTAAAAAGATATTAACTTGCAAGAGATACTGCACTTGAAGATCTGGTAAAATGTTTTTGGTTGGTTTTTTTTTTTTTTTTTGGTCAATCATGGGGCTTGAACTCTGAGCCTGGGTGCTGTCCCTGAGCTCTTCATCTCAAGGCTGTCCCTCTACCACTTGAGCCACAGCACCACTTCTAGTTTTCTGGTGTTTAGTTGGAGATAAACATCTCATGGCCTTTCCTGCCAGGGCTGGTTTTGAACCGCAATCCTCATATCCCAGCCTCCTGAGTAGCTAGGATTAGAGGTGTGAGCCGTGGGCACCCAGTTTGGTAAAATGCCTTTATTTTAATCTTCATATTGGTACGGTGCCTTAAATATGCCAATTAGTGCCTGGTACCAGGTAGATTACAGTTTTCCTGGGAAAATGAGAGGTGTGTCAAGATGAATGTGTCAGACATGAACCATACTTATTTTTCACACTACATTTGGCTAAGTACTGTAGTCACATCTTTTTTTCCTTCAATAATAGAAGACTGCTTTCAGAGAAAGTCTTGTAAGACAAAACCTTTAAGTCCATACATGGAATATTGCCTAGATCAAAATGATAATCTATGGCAGGTATGACAACCATTTGATGCCTGTATTATTCAGAATAGAAGGACAATATTCTCACCTGCAAGAGCATGAGTATAGACTCACAAGACCACAGATATGGTAGCAGAGAGACACTGCTGCAAGTTGGGAGAGGCATAAATTATACAAAATTGTCATCGTTCTATTTCTCTATCCCTCCCCCACCTCTCTGTCCTCTCCTTTTCCTCCCTCTCCTTCTTCATTTCCCTCTGCATCTTCCTATCTCTCTTCTCTCTCTCCTTATATTAAAAATGAATTTGATAAAACATCTGATCTTGAACTGTTTTAGTCCATTTTGTTGTATATTATTTAAGAAAAGAGACTTATTCTCAAAACACCTAATTATGGAAGAAATTTTTCTTTAATAAAAAACTAACACTACCAGAGTTTAAAAAATTTAATTGCCTTCCAGGCACCTGATACTTAATACCTCTAATCCTAGCTACACAGGAGGCTGAGATTTGAGGATTCTGGTTCAAAGCCAGCCTGAGAAGGAAAGTTTGTAAGAGTCCTATCTCCAATGAACTACCAAAAAGCTGGAAGTGGAGCTGTGACTCAAGTGATAGAGCACTAGCCTTGAGCAAAGGAAGCTTACAGGCATCACCTAAGCTCTGAGTTCAAGCCCCAGGACTAGTACACACACACACACACACACACACACACACACACACACACACACACACACACACACACATATTCCCCACTGACTGTATGACCTTTGGCAAGTGACTAAACTAACGCCAGTGAGTCACAGAAGCCAGTGGTGATAGTGGTGGTAGAAGGATTAGAGGAGGAAGGGTGTATTTTTTATTGTATTTTATTGTTGGGATAATGTATAGAGGGGTTACAGCTGCATTCATCAAGTAGTTGGTACATAACTTCTCAAACCTCAATACTCCTCATGTTTTTATCCCCCTTTCCCTACCCTCTCCCCCTCCTTTTTAAAAATATTTTTGTCTTTTATTTTTTGGTACTGGGAGTTGAACCCAGCACATTGGCATTTTGTAGGGAAGTGCTTTGCCACTGAGCTACATCCCAGCCCTATACTCGAATTGTTTTTTGAATTTAAATTGTTTATATTTCTCCTTTTGGATATTTCTAGAAATTATTTTTGTGTGCTGGTTCGGGGTCGTTAACTCAGGGTTTGGGTGTTATCCCTGAGCTTAATTGCTCAAGGCTAGCCCTTTACCACCATTTGAGCCACAGTTCCATTTCTAGCTTTTTTTCTACTCAGCCTTCCAGCACTGCTTTGTTATAGGAATACTAAAGTCTTCCCTTCAGGAAGTATTGGTATTTGTGATGTCCATATTTGCAAGGCAGTGTGCATGTATGTGAGTGCTGCATGTTTTTGTAATAACACATATATAGAGAAATATCGAAGTAGATGTGGGGGCTGTCAGAGTGCCCTAGTGTAATGTCAAAATAAATGTGCATGCATTAAATGTTTTGTGTTGCTCTTACAGAAAATATGTGAGGCTCAGCAATCTATAAAGAACAGAAATTTATTTCTCCTAATTCTGGAGGCTAAGATTCGAAGATTATTTAAGTGTCAGAATCTGGTTTGTTGAGAAAGAAACTTCTTATTTCCTTACATGGAGAAAAAGAGAAAAGCAAAAAGGAGTGTGCCACTCTCACAAGCCCTTTAAAATTATGTTATTTTTATTAGTATAAATTGATTGTGGGGCCAGGAGTTTGGCCTAGTGGTAGAGTGGTTGCCTAGCATGCACGAAGACCCGCGTTCGATTCCTCGGCATCACATACATAGAAAAAAGCTGGAAGTGGTGCTGTGGCTCAAGTGGTAGAGCTCTAGCCTTGAGAAAGTCCAAGGACAGTGCTCAGGCCCTGAGTTCAACCCCACAACTGTCAAAAAAAATAAATTGATTGTATACATGGATTTCAGCGTCATATTTCCATACATGCATATAATGTATTTTTAGTCAAATTTGCCCCCCTCTGTCACTTTTTTTACCCTTCCAAAGACAGATAAACTAACAGAGAAAAGGAAAAGAAAACAAAAACAGCAACAAATAAAAAACCTTCTTGTTTTCTATTTCCTGGAGTTCATTTTGATAAGTATTATTTTATATGATCAGATGCATATAACTTGTGTGCCTTTGTGTTCCTCTCCTAAAAATATTGTCCTTTAGTCTCACTCTGTGTGAATACCTAGAGACCTGTATAATTTATCATGTGCCAGTGTATTTTTTTATGATCCAGTGTGTTTTCTTGTGGATTTATAGGCACATTCTCCAATTAATCACCAAAAAGCTGGAAGTGGAGCTGTGGCTCACATGGTAAAGTGCTAGCATAAGTGAAAAGGTTAAGAGTAGGGCCAGCCCCCTGAGTTCAAGTCCTAGTACTGGCACCAAAAGCTAGGAGATCTTTGATCCATTTCGAGTGGATTTTTTTCATATATTTTTATTGTAATTAATAGAAGGGTTACATGATATTTGCCAGATAGAAGGTGCATTAATTCACATACATTGATACCCTTTTACATGTCTTGAGTGGATTTTTATACAAGGTAAGAAATAGAGGTCTAGATGAGGCAGCATTAGTCTCTTATTGATGACAGAGTCCTCATGGCTAACCACCAACACCTGGATTTGACAGGCACATTCAGACCATGGTACTGTATTTCATGGATTGATTTTAAGCATGAGTGAGACTGCCTATGTGACACATGCAAATACAGAGTGGCAATATTCAAACACATTTTATAAACCTAATTGTAAAGTATAGAACACCAAATACATGTATACTTTGTTATGAATTGAGTGTTTATGTCTTTTCTCAACACATTCATATGTTGAAGCCAAAACTTTTGAGTAATCAGGATTAGGGCCTATATGATTGTGTTATATTTTAAATATTTTTGTTCTATCCAAAATTCACGTTGAAACTTAATATTCAATGCCATTGTACCTTTAGAAGGTGATTAGGTCATGAAGGATCCACCTTCCTTAATGGATTGATACCCTTAGGAAAAGGCTTCAGGGCGTATGTTGAACCTTCCCATCCTTTGTGTCCTATGAGAACACAATATTTGTCTTCACCATTTTGGAAGTGGGGATCAGTGTTTATCAAACATCATATCATCTTGATATTGAACCTCTAGAACTGTGAGGATAAATTTATATTGTGTATTTATTACCTAAATGCTGGTATTATATTATAGCTACAAAAATGTACGAGCCAGGCATTGGTATTGTGAATGGGGGAAGAGGGGCTGTTGTAATAAGTACCTGAAAATGTGGAATCATTTTTTTTCTTTTTGCCAGTTATGGGACTTAAACTCAGGACCTGAGCACTGTCCTTGGATTTTTCTCAAGGCTAGAGCTCTACCACAACACCATTTCCAGCTTTTTTCTATGTATGTGGTACCAAGGAATCGAACCCAGGCCTTCGTGCAAGCTAGGCAAGCACTCCACCACTAGGCCACCCTCCAGCCCCTGAAAATGTGGAATTTTGAAACTGGGTAATGACTACAAGTTGGAAGAGTTCAGAGGAGGAGCAGGCTAGAAAAGAATCTAACTATAAATAGGTGGTAAAGGGCATTTATGGTGTGGTGAGAGGCAAGGGAGAGCTGTAGACAGAGCCTCCATCTTCTTTAGGATTACTTTATGATGAATGATGAGAATGTTGGTAGAAATATAGGCAGCAAATATTGGACAACAAATTATGGACAACAAAGTCCATTCTGGTGAGATCTTACATGGCAGTGAGTAGTATATTATTGGAAACTAGAGGGACAACCATCCTTTCTATAAAATGATAATGAACTTGGCTAATTTTTTTGTGCCAGTCCTGGCCTTGAGCTCAGGGCCTGACCACTGTCCTTGGACTTTCTCAAGGCTAGAGCTCTACCACTTGAGCCTCAGCACCACTTCTGGCTTTTTTCTATGTATGTGGTAACAAGGAATTGAACCCGGGTCTTCGTGCATGCTAGGCAAGCACTCTACCATGAGACCAAACTCCCGGCCCCTGAACTTGGCTAATTTATGCCTGTGTTCTAGAGTTTCATAGAAGATATAATTTATGAATAATGAATGAGGAAGAAATATCTAAATGCTCATGACAAAATCTGAGATGAAAAAAATGACTTAAAATGGAATTTAGAAAAAAAATAGAAGTTAGAGTCAAGAAGAAAGTAGAATGTAAAGACCGGAAAAAACTGTCGGGCTCTGTAATGAGGAAAACAAAAACCAATTGGATGGCCAAGAAACCATTTGACAAGATGATTACTATAGGTAGAAGCAAGTCAGATGATTATTAAATTACGACAATGCAAATATAATTCAAGGGCGTTTTTGAGATCTTTGAGGAGGTGGTATCACTGGCCCTTAGTTTCTGGGCCTTGGTTCAAAAAGAGTTTGAATAGATAAGCATGCAGCCGTCAGAGAACCTTAAATTTCAGTGCTTAGGGTGTTTTAATTCTCTGCTCCCTGCATTTGAGTGCTTTTTCCACTTAAATGCCCCAACTGTAGCTCAAGGAAGCCCAGATGTGGGTCTTCTTGAGGGCCTAAGACATAACCCTTGATAGCATGTTATGTGGTGCTAATTTTGCAGCTATGTGAGCTATGGAGTGTAGTTATCTCCATCTAGACTTTAAGGACCTGTTATACAATGTAGTATTGGAGCCACTATAGAAAACCCCTACCGAATTATGCCTAATGGCAACAGAGCTGAGATCCCAGGTCTACAGAGCCATCTGCATGCAATGTCAGGCTAGGAGTGGCAAAGGAGCCAGACTCTAACCCTTGAGTACTGTGGACTGCACTCAGCAAAGCTACAGGGAAAAGATTCTCTGGAGCTGTGAAGAACCAATGCTTAGGATGCCCTCCCATGTCTGGAATAGTCTTGAGATTATGCTCAACTCTTAAGATTTAAGGTTGCCTGCCCAGTGTGGTTGTTGTTTGTCAGTTGTGGGGCTTGAATTCAGGGCCTGGGCACTATTCCTGGGCCTTTTTGCTCAAGGTTATCATTCTTCCTCTTTGAGCCACAGCATTACTTCCAGTTTTTTGTTGTTAATTGGAGATAAGAGTCTCATGGACTTTCCTGACAGGGCTGGCTTTGAACTGAGATCCTTTGATCTCAGCCTGCTGAGTAGTTAGGATTACAAGCGTGAGCCACTGGCATCTGGCTTGTCTGCCCTTTTTTGACTTACATGAGACCAGATACTGTTTTCTCTCCTTTGTAATGGATATATCTTTCCTGTACCTCCCCCATTAATTTTTGGAAGCACACAACAGGTTTGGAGAATTAAGTTTCTTCCAATTGACAAACTGTCTTCAGCTTCACACCTGGAAGGAAGAAAGTAGCCTCAGGTTAAATCATACCTTGAGTTTTACCCATATGTAGAGAGCCAGGAATATGGCCTCGTGGTAGAGTGCTTGCCTAGCATTAAACCCTGGGTTTGATTCCTCAGTACTACCTACACAGAAAAGCCAGGAGTTGTGCTGTGGCTCAAGTGGCAGAGCACTAGCCTATCACTTGAGAAAGCTCAAGGACAGTGCTCAGGCCCCTGAATGGAAGACCCAGGACTTGCAAAAAAAAGTACTTTGAAAATAAAGTTTAAATTTCATACTAGAATGTGTTACAGATTTTATTGAGATGAAAGTAGTGTATTTTTGTGTGACAGAATAATGTATGAATCATAAGGGAGGAGCTCAGGGACACTGCCGAAGCTCTACGTTCAAGCTTCAGAACTGTTATAGGAAAAAAAGCAACGCTGAAATATATATTTTATTGGTTGTGGGACTTGAATACAGGTCCTTAAACTTTTGCTTAAGGCTAATGCTTTACCACTTAAGGAACAGCTTCAAATTCTTGCTCTTATGGTGGTTTAATGGAGATGAGAGTCTCACAGATTTTCCTGGCTTTGCTGGCATAGAACTGCAATCTTTGGTTTTCAGCCTCCTGATTAGCTAGGGTTACAGTTATGAGCCACTAGTGCTGGCTTAGAAAAAAATAGATTATCTTCTTATATGAGAAATTTCTCCCCCTCTTTTAATTTTTTGCTTGCAGTATCATAGTAGTTCTGTCTAGGAATTCATTAATCCATGCTGACCATTGTAAGTAGCTGTTTATCTTAGCTGTTTGTGTTGGCACAAAATAAACACAGGAATTCACCCCCATTGTCCTTTTAAGGACATGAAGATGCCAGCAGCCAGCCATCCCTCGTCTCCAGGATGTACATCTCCCCTGTCTTTACTTCTAAGGCCGTGAGTTAGTTTTATCTGGATTTGGGCCTAAGATTAAAAAGAGCATATTATATTTATTCACTCCTTTCATCTAGCTCATTTTAGTTCAACATTAGGTGTATGAAATTCTTCTGAGTTGTAGGCAGATTCTTTTATTCTCATGTGGGTTTACTATGTAAATATATATTTTATTGATTTCATTGTTTAAAGACCAAAGGTAGTTTTAATTTGTAGGCTTTGAATTATGTGATTTGAAATTTCTTTTTACCTTTTCTTTCATTTTTTAGAATTGTAATTAATAGGAGCGTTAAAGTTATATTAACCAGATAGAAGGTGCATTGCTTCACACACATTGATACCCCTTCTCATGTTTTTGTCCCCATTTCCCTCCCCCACCCACTCCCATCATCTTGTTTTCCTTGCTTCCCTTTCATATTTCAAATAAATAAACATATATACATGATACCAGATAACATGGTAAGATACTGTAACAATATGAGAATAATCAAGGGACAACAAAAGAGATGAGAAATAACATAGTACAATAAGAACAACAATCACCCATTATGTAGCTCTTTTTTCCATATCCTGAGGTCCTTTCATTTAGCCTCATCCTAGATGGCCTTATGTATCTAGGTTTTGAGCTATTGTAATCCTCTGCTAGTAGAGTCCTAAATGTGTACTAATTATTGCAAATGAGGGAAACCATTGAGCCTATGTTCCTTTGGGTCTGGCTTACTTCACTTAATATGATTTTTTCCAAGTATTTCCATTTCCTTACAAATGGGGCAATGTTGCACTTTCTGACAGCAGCATAGAATTCCATTGTGTATAAATACTGCGTCTTGTTGATCCACTCATCAACTGAGGGGCATCTAGGTTGGTTCCATATCTTCACTATTGTAAATAGTGCTGCAATGATCATCGTTGTGCTAGTGGCTTTAGTATGTTCTTATTTCTGGACATTTGGGTAAATGCCAAGGAGTAGAATTGCTGGGTCATAGGAGAACTCTATATTTAGTCTTTTGAGGGACTGCCATACTGCTTTCCATAGTGGTTGAGTTTACACTTCCACCAGCAGTGTAGTAGTGATCCCTCCTGGCCACATCCCTGCCAGCATCTGTTGTTATTATATTTCTTGATAATGGCCATTATAACTGGAGTGAGATGGAATCTCAGAGTTGTTTTGATTTGCATTTCTTTTATGGCCAGAGATATGAAGCATTTCTTCATGTGTCTATAGGCCATTCTTATTTCTTTCTTCAGAGAAGACTCTCTTTAAGTCGTTGGCCCATCTATTAATGGGATGGTTGTTTCTTTGAAGATTAGTTTTGGAATGATTCAATTTTTTGAGCTGTTGATATATTTTAGATATGAGGCCTTTGTCTGTTGTATGGTTGGTAAAAGTCTTCTCCCACTCAGTGGGCTTTTTATTTAGCTTGCTAGCTATGTCCTTTGCCATACAGAAGCTCTGCAGTTTAATGCAGTCCCATTTATCCAAACTTTCTTTAATTTGTTGTGTGATTTGAATTTTCATGTGCACATCTTTTGATAAACACATACATTTTTGTTGAGTATATACCAGAGAG
Source organism: Megascapheus bottae (assembly GCF_031878675.1). Taxonomy (NCBI): domain Eukaryota; kingdom Metazoa; phylum Chordata; class Mammalia; order Rodentia; family Geomyidae; genus Megascapheus; species Megascapheus bottae. The sequence goes on along the minus strand of NC_143547.1, from coordinate 35,671,639 downwards.
GGGAATTGTTATGTTATACTTAACATGTATGTTCTCAATTTTAGTAGGTACTTACAAACAGTGTTTCAAATAAGGCATACCAACTTATCTTGTCATCACTACTTTAAAAATTAAATTTCTTGCCAGGCATTGGTGACTTATGCCTGTAATCCTAGCGACTCAAGAGGATTCTCTGAGGATTCAAGCTCAAAACTAGCCTAGGAAAGTCTCACAGGAAAGTCTGTGAGACTCTTATCTCCAATTAAACCCAGAAAAGCTAGAAGATGGCTGTAAAGTACCTGCTGTTTTGCTCAAGGATAATTCTCTAACCACCTAAGCCATAGTTCCACTTCCTCAAACTTGAATACTCTGAGTCTCAGCCTCTTCTGTAGCTAGAATTTCACTTATGGGCAACCAGTGCCTAGAAAGTTCCTTTTTTCAAGACTCCTACTTCTAGCCAGTAAGCATTTTTACGGTTAGATATTGTCTCTCACATATTAAAAACAAATAAATGAACAAATAAATCAGAATTATGGAGAACAATAATAAAACAAAAAATCCTCTTATTTTCATGTCTTGGAGTTTATTTCAGTAAATATTATTTTATATGAGCAGATGTATATAGGCATTGTGCTTTTGTGTTCCTCCCCTAAAGGTATCCTCCTTCGGTTCCACTGTGTGAATGCCTAGATTAAACTACTTTTCTGCAGAGAGATAATAACTGTGCTAGGGCTCATGAATTAACTAAGAGTAGGATAAAAGCTAGGTATCCTATCTTCCTTTGACTTGTATCTATCTTCTTTGCCCTGACCTTTTTTCCTGCAGTTACTTTGTAGCTATCTTGGAAGCTGGAAGAGAGAATATCTGGCAGACTCTTATTGCAAGAAGGTCCCAACTGACTACTCCTGAGACAATGGACTGTGAAGCCACTCCTGCCCACATCTGAATGAACCTATAATGTGAGACTGTTTTAACTATACATATTTTCATGGTCTCTGCCTCTAATGTTTCCTCATGAACTGGAGGCACCCTGAAATTTTCTCTGAGGCCTTGTTGGGACTTTGGCTGTGGGTGAAGTGGGGGAGGTAGAGAGGTAGAAAAATTTTGGAAAGAGATGGGATAAAATGTGGAAACTGTGGAAGTCCAGATCCCTCTAGAGGAGAGAGCAGGAAATAACAAAAACAGAAATGGAGCCTTTTTTGGAATCCCCTCACAAATAGTTGTTTTTAGTAGTTAGCCAATAAAGAGATTATGTGAGTGTTGCATTGAATCCTATGGCAACTTAGAATTAAAAACTCCAGAAATGGAGAGTCTTGAGGCCAGGACTATGTACCCAGTGTATGAACAGCATATTTGCTCTCAGCAAATGCTCTCTCTGCTAGCATTGAGGCTTATCCCAGAAAGTAGGACATGGAAGCCCCCTCAGAGTGTGATAAGTCACAGAGATTTGTCAGTTGTAAGGAGAGCATGTTGGAGGTTGAAGATGGGAGTGGTGGAAAGTGTGTGTGTAGTGGGGAGGTGATTTAGTATGGGAACACAGGCTGGAATGGAGAAGATGGGGTGGGGCTACCCCAGACATCTTCCTGTCAGAGTACTCTGGGGATGCAGCAGTGATAGATTTTAGGGATTTCACAAGCAGTGCCAGCTTCTGTTCTTTCCACAGTCAATTGTGTCTTATTGTGTTAGTACTGTGGGTTGAACTTGACACTTGGATGATGTCTCTTGTTTATTGTTATTTGTTTTGTTTTGTTTTTCTTTTTTCCTTCAAGGCTAGCACTCTACCACTTGAGCAATATCTCCACTCCCAGTGTTTTTGTTGGTTTATTGGTGATGGCATTCTTATGGACTTTTCTGCCAAAGGCTTAATTCCAACTGCAGTTCTCAGATCTCATCCACCTGAGTAGCTAGAATTATAGATAGGAGCCACCAGCACCTAGCTCAAGTCTCTTTTCTGCCCTCCCTTCAGAAGATAAGAAGGGAGGAGGCAAGAAATGATAAAAAGGAGATGGAATCTTTTACATATGCTTAATGATAAAAATATAGTATTCTGGAAAACAATATAGACTACAAAGAAAGCCATCTGTTCTGCTGAAGATTTGAGAAACAGAAACAAATTGATGCAGAGAGGAAAGCAAAATGCGTTATACATGGGTGTGATTAATCACACGCAACCTCCACATCAGAATTTATTCATTTTGGGTGAGGAATGAAACATACTATGGTAGGAAAGGGAGGATGGGGGGGGATATGGAATAATATTTTCTCTCCCAGTCTCTGCAGTTCTGTATTTTTCCTTTTCTCTCTTCTCATGACCGAAGTCTAGACAGGAAGCCTAGGTCGGTTGCCAGGGAAACTGAAGCTAAGTATGCTTGATTGGTGAACTCATGAGATAAAGGTAAAATTGCTATTCAAAATGTAAGAGCTTATGGAGGATGGGTAAAAACAAACAAGACCTTCATTTATCCTTTCGATTGTTTTTATATACACAAAAATGCATAAGGATTAAACATAGAGATTTTCCTACAGTTTATTCCAATATTCTATGGAATGGCCTTGAATTCTAACCTGCTGCCTTCCATTCTCTTTTCTGGCCTCATCTTGGACAACTCTTTTTGCTTGTCTTAGGACTTTAACTAAAGGCCTGGCCACTGTCCCTGAGCTTCTTTTTCTCAGGGCATTCTACCACTTGAGCCACAACACCAATATTGACTTTCTGTTTATGTGGTACTAAAGAATCAAACCTGGGGCTTCATGCAAGCTAGGTAAGCACTCTACCACTCAGTTACATTCCCAGTCCTGGACAACTCTTAGTGTCTGACTCTAATGGAGTCATAATAGGATTGTGTCTGTTCAAGGCTCTGTCAGCTAGAGGGAAAGGAACTAAAGAGTAAAAAGCATGATTTCATTCAGCTTTAAAAACAGCAAAGGTATCTCCAGCACTGAATTTTTTTGTAGAAATCCTTTTAAGATTCAGTCATTCTAACTAAAATATTGGTCTTTCAATATCTTAGTCATTTGCTTTTAAATTAAGTTTCAGAGTTCTATCCAATGGTTAGTAGACTATATCACCATTCCTTATGCATTGCTGCCCCTAGTGTAAGAAATTTCGACTGTACTCGCTTGATAGCTATAGGTTTTACACGTTTCTATATTTGCTCTTTGCCTTAATCACCTCTTTAAATATCCTGTATCCACATACTACAAGTATTGAATTAAGCCTTTTCAAGCAGCATTTTAGCTATTGATTAGTTTAACTTAAAAATATAAATTATTGGGCCACAAGTTTGGCCTAGTGGTAGAGTGCTTGTCTAGCATGCCCAAAGACCTGGATTCAATTCTTCGGTACCACATACATAGAAAAAGCTGGAAATGGTGCTGTGGCTCCAGTGGTAGAGCTCTAACCTTGAAAAAAGCCCAGAGACAGTGCTCAGGCCCTAAGTTCAAGCCCTAGTACTGGCAAAAAAATTGTATATATGGGATACAATTTACGTTTTTATTTACATACAGTATGGAATAAATAATATATAAGCTCAGATATCACTTTTTCAGTGAGAGTATTTAATTCCATACATTTAGCCATTTTTAAGAATATAATACATTATGATTTACTATAGTCACCATGTTGTATAATGGATTTCTAGGACATACTCTTCCTTTTCTTGCTTTATTTTTTGTAGGTCATGGGGCTTGAATTTCACCTGGGCCCTGTCCCTGAGTTCTCCAGCTCAAAGCTACCCGACATATCCTCCAGCCAAGCCCCACTTCCGATTTTCTAGAGGTTAATTGGAGATAAGAGTCTCAGGTCCTTTTGTGCCCGGGATGGCTTTGAACCCTGATCCTCAAATCTCAGCCCCCTGTGTAGCTAGCATTATACGTGTAAGCCACTGTGCCTGGCTCTTACTCTTCCTTTCTAACTGAAACGTTGAATCCACCAATATCTCCTCATTTCTCACACTATGCGGCTATGTCCTCGTAACTACCATTTTACTGTGTGTGTGTGTGTGTGTGTGTGTGTGTGTGTGTGTGCGTGCACACACGTGCATGTCTGCCTGGTCCTGGGCCTTGAACTCAGGACTTGGATGCTGTCCTTGAGATTTTGTGCTCAAGGTTAGTACTTTATCACTTGAGCCACAGCTCCACTTTTGACTTTTTGGATGTGCATATTAAATAAGAGTCTCACAGACTTAACTGCCTGGGCTGGCTTCAAAATGCAGTCCTCTGATCTCAGCTTCCTAGGTAGCTAGGATTACAGGTGTGAGCACTTGACACCCACCTGAAATAACTATTTGATTTGTGAGCTTGAGACCAACCTGAGCCCCAAAATGAAGAGAATATAACATCTATCATCTAATGGTTGTCATCTATTTCTCTGCTAGTCATTTTCACTAAGAATGACTCTGGTGGAGGGCTAAAGTATGTTTTCACTGTAGATGATTAAGTGGAGGATTTCTTAGTCACTTCACTTGTCTAGAAGCCCTTCCAGGCTTTGAGGGTTTTTTTTTTAAATCCCCAGTCTGAATCATGACTGTGTCATCTGCTAGTAAAATTCTGGACATTGTTTTCCCTTCTTTTTTCTCTTTTGGTGCCTATACTGGTGCTCATATGCAGGTCTGTGCACTATTTTTGTTGTTGGTGGTGGTGTTAGTGGTTATCTTGGGGCTTGAACTCTGGGCCTGGACACTATTCCTGAGCTTTTCAGCTCGAGAAGACACTCTACCACTTGAGCCATGGTGTCACTTCCTGTTTTCCAGTTTAAGTTTGTGACTTAATTGGAGATAAGAATATCATATGCCTGGGCTGGCTTTGAACTTCAATCCTTAGGTCTCAGCTTCCTAAATAGCTAGAGTTACAGGCATGAGCCATAGGAGCCTGGCTACTCTTTTTTTTCATCCAGTTTCTAGGGCTTGAACTCAGGATCTGGGTACTGTCCTTCAGCTTTCTCAAGAGTACTGCTCTACCACTTAAGCCACAGCACCACTTGAGGCTTTTTCTGTGTATGGGGTACCAAGAAATTGACCCAGGTCCTTGTGAATGCTAGGCAAGCACTCTACCACTAGGCCATACTTCTGGCCCCAGGTCTTTGCACTCTTGCTTGGCTGGTAGTAGAACACTAGCCATGTTTCTTTTTTTGTTCATTTATCTGCTTTTTTGTTTTCGTTTGTTTTGTTTTTGTCATAGGGCTTGAACTCAGGTACTTGGCACTGACCATGAGTTCTTTGTCTCAATGCTAGCACTCTACCATTTTGAGAGCTTCAATACCACTTCTGGTTTTCTGGTGGCTTATTGGAGCTAAGAATCTCATGGACTTCTCTTCCTGGGCCAACTTCTAACCGTGATCCTCAGATCCCAGTCTCCTGAGTAGCTAGGATTAGAGGCATGAGCCACTAGCACCCAGCTAGCCATGTTTTTTTTAAACATGAGATGCTAAAGTTATGGACCAGGTAGAGCTTGCTCTAAGTCCTCTGTGTAGCTCTTTGTACCATACATAAATAAGTAAATACTTTGAGCTTAGTTCTTATTGACATGTGAGAAGAAACTGATGTTTACAAGGTTAGAATAATAATAAGATTTTTACAAAGGAACCAACATTCCCCATATTTCACTCATTTATTTGTCAAATAACTATTAATGTCTATTTTTTGCACTAGGTCCTATGTTATAATAGCAAATAAGGTCAGAGTGCCAGTGCTGAATGCCAGTGATTCACACTTGCATTTCTAATTGCTCAAGAGGCTGAGATCCAAAGGATTATAGTTTGAAGCCAGCTGAGACATAAAGAAGTCCACAAGACTCCATCTCCCAAATAAGCAGCCAAAAGTCATACTGGAGGTTTGGCTAAAGTGGTAAAGTACCAGCAGAGAAAGCAAACAGAGAAATTATACCTTGAGGCCCTGGGTTAAAAACCTAGTACTGTCAAACACACACACACACACACAACACACACACACACACACACACACACACACAATAGTCTGCCAGTTTTCTGTCTGTTTTCAAGATAGTGAGAGAGATAGAAAAAAATAGCATGTGCTCATATTAGATTGGATTTGGGTATTATAAAATAATGAAAGGTGTCATGTGAGCACAGAGGAGGTTATGTGTTCATAACTTGGGGGAGTGGCCAAATGAGCCCTCCAGGAGGTCATTAGATCTAAGCTAGTCCCTAAGTGTGAATAAGTGGTAGATAAGAGTAAAAAGAGTCACTCTGGAGAAACAAATACAGGGCTTCTTTCCAGAGTGTCAGTTTGTGACTTTCCTATTTTCTTTTCTCCTATCCTTGGGATCCCTGAGAGTAAAAGAGTTGAGATCTCTGGTCAGTATGTGGTTGGTGAAAGGTCCTTTAGATTTTAGTGATGTTAGTGGAGGTAGAACAGGCCTGAGTCAGGTAGCAAGATTATAATACTACAATGCATCAGTGGCTCATGCATGTAAGGATTAGTTTGAAGCCAGCCCAGGTAGGATAGATAGACCTTGAGCCTCCTTTTGTCTATAATTAACCAGCAAAAATTCTGAATTGGGGCTGTCTTAAGTGGTCAGGCTCCAGCTTTGAGGAACTTTTTTTAAAAAAAGCTAAGGGGCAGTGCCCAGGTCCTGAGTTCAAGCCCCAGTACTGGCACAAGAAAATAAAATTTTATTAGGACCACGAAATAACAAACAACTCCTACAGCCAAATAGGTCTGCTCACAGAAACATTTCTTCTCTCTTGTTTGGAGGCTGCCGTAGATGAAGGTCAGCTAGTTTGGCTGATGCTTCTGTACAGGAGGTATCACTTTAGTATCTTATAAATGGCCGAGTTACTCCAAAGCATTTTAACATCCGTGCTTCTGAGAGGCTCTATCATAATTACTGAAAGAAAAAAAGAAAAGCTATACTTTCAGGTAAAGTTGTTAGTTCAAATAATTGTGTGTGTGTGTGTGTGTGTGTGTGTGTGTGTGTGTGTGTGTGTGTTAAAAAAAGAACATGGAGAAAGGCAATGGTGGCTCACAGCTGTAATCATAGCTACTCAGAAGGTTGTGATCTGAAGATAGAGGTTCAACGGCCAGCACAACCAGAAAAGTCTGTGAGATTCTTATCTCCAATTCACCAGCAAAAAAAAAAGAACCAGAAATGGAGCTGTGGCTCAAGTGGGAGAACTCCAGCCTTGAGCAAAAAAAAGCTTAAGGACTACATCCAGGTCCTGAGATCAAGCCCTAGTCACAGTGTGCGCACACATGCTTGCACACGCATGTGCACACACACACAGAACTTGAATGTCAAAATAAGTCTTGAAAAGAAAAGCACGATGTGATTGTTTTAAAGCACTTTCCCCACTCATTGTACGAGTCATCCACTTTTCTCCCATCCACTTTTTCCCCTGTGGCATTGATTATCTGCTCAGAAAGAACTGCTTCTTTGTGCACAGGTGTAGTGCATTGGCAAGAATCCTTGGAAAAAACACATAATAGTTTCAATCTCACTTCTGTAGATGGATTGCAATAATCTATCCTCCCTTTTTTGTTGTCAGGATAATGTATAGAGGGGTTACAGTTACATTCATCAGGTAGTAGTTGCATTACTTCTCGCACATTGATACCCCTTCTCATGCTTTTGTCCCTGTTTCCCTCCCCCCAATCTCCTACCAATCATCTTGTTTTCCCCCCTTCCCTTTCCTATTTCAAATAAACAAATAAATGTATAATGTAGTATACCAGGTAACAAAATCAGATACAGTAACCACATGAGATTAACCATAGGGACAAAAAAGAGAAGAAAAATAAATAACATAGTATATGTGATTGTTGTTCTGTCCTCCCTTTTATGTTAAACTCTACATTTCCCCCCTCAGGTCTTTGGTAGACCAGCTTCAGTTTCCCTGGCAACAATCATTGTTCTTTGTTTCAACCTTCAGAATACAAAGAAAAGAGGGAACTCTCTCCCCTTCCCCAACCACAGGGTCCTCTGTCTGATCTGAGTGACTCAGAGAAGATGGAAAAAAAAAAAACCCAGAGCTGTTACTATGGCAACAGAATCTCAGATTCCTTGCCACTTGTGAGACCTTTCTCCCTTCCCTCAGCCTTCTTATTAAATAAGAAAAGTGGGAGGAATGAGATAAAAATACTTGCAGTGAGCTATGAAACCACTTAAAGATGACACTTTTACATCTAAATAATGATGGGTTTTATTTTAAGCTAGTATGTAAATTGCAAAATAATTTTTGAATAAGAATTGATACAATAAATATGATAGCCTGAGGGCATGTTTCATGTGGTAGAATTCTTGCCTAACAAGTGAGAGGCTCTAAGTTCAAACACATACAAAAAATAGAGAAAAGGGAAATAACTGTCAAGATTTGTCAGAATTTGAACAGACAGCAAACTAAAGACAGCATCAGTAGAGTTCTCAATCTCAGCTGCGTGTGTAAATCTCCAGTGGGACATTAGAAACAAGAAATATCTGGGTACCAAAAGCAAGCATATGCTGATCAGGAGGCTGAGATCTGATGATCATGGTTTGATGTTAACCCAGGTAGACAAATCCAAAAAGACTTTTATCTCCAAATAACTAGCAAAAAACCTGGAAATGGAGGTATGACTCAAGTGGTAGAGCACAAGCATTGAGTGAAAAATCTAAGCAACAGCCTGGCGCTGGTGGCTTCTGCCTGTAATCCTAGCTACTCAGGATGCTGAAGTCTGAGCACCAAGGATTTTTTTTTGCCCGTCCTGGGGCTTAAACCCAGGGCCTGAGCACTGTCCTTGGGTTTTCTCAAGGTTAGAGCATCTATCACTTGAGCATCACTTCCGGCTTTTTTCTTTTTTTTTCATATTTTCATTGTAATTAATAGAAGGGTTACATGGTATTTGCCAGATAGGAGGTGCATTAATTCACATACATTGATACCCTTTCACATGTCTTGATCCCCATTTCCCTCCCCCAACCCTCACCCCTCATCTTGTTTTCCCCCCTTCCCTATCCAATTTCAAATAACCAAATAAACATATATCCGATATATCAGGTAACAAAGTGGGATACTGTAACAATATGAGATAACCAAGGGACAGAAAAAGAGATGAGAGATAACATAGTACCTTAAGAACAACAATCATTCATTACATGGCTTTTGTTTCTATACCCTATAGGTCCTTTCATTTAGTGTCATACTATATGGCCTTATGTATCAAGGTTTTGCTCTATTGCAAATCTCTGCTAGGAGAACCCAAGGTTTCTACTGATTATGACAAATGAGGGAAACCATTGAGCCTAAGTTCCTTTGAGTCTGGCTTACTTCACTTAATATGATTTTTTCTAAGTCTTTCCATTTCCTAACAAATGGGGCAATGTCATTCTTTCTGACAGCAGCATAGAATTCCATTGTGTATAAATACCACATCTTGTTGATCCACTCATCAACTGAGGGACATCTGGGTTGGTTCCATATCTTTGCTATGGTAAATAGTGCTGCAATGAACATTGTTGTGCTAGTGGATTTAGTATGTCCTTGTTTCTGGATGATTGGGTAAATGCCAAGTAGTGGAATTGCTGGGTCATAGGGGAGCTCTATGTTTAGTCTTTTGAGGCACTGCCATACTGCTTTCCATAGTGGTTGAACGAGTTTGCACTCCCACCAACAGTGTAGTAGTGATCCCTCCTGGCCACATCCCCTCCAGCATCTGTTGTTATTAGTTTTCTTGATCCTGGCCATTCTAACTGGAGTGAGGTGGAATCTTAGAGTTGTTTTGATTTGCATTTCTTTTATGACCAGAGATGTTGAGCATTTCTTCATGTGTCTATGGGCCATTTTTGTTTCTTCTTCAGAGAAGACTCTCTTTAAGTCTTTGGCCCATCTTTTAATGGGATGGTTGTTTCTTTGGAGATTAGTTTTTGGGTGATTCAATTTTTTGAGTTGTTGATATATTTTAGATATGAGGCCTTTGTCCATTGTTTGGTTGGTGAAGATCTTCTCCCATTCTGTAGGCTTCCTAATTAATTTACTAGCTATGTCCTTTGCCATACAAAAGCTCTGCAGTTTAATGCAGTCCCACTTGTCGGTCATGGAGCTTGAACTCTGGGCCTGAGTGCTGTCCCTGAACTCTTCAGCTCAAGGCTTGCACTTTACTCCTTGAGCCACAGTGCCACTTCCAGTTTTCTGGAAGTTCATTGGAGATAAGAGTCTCATGGTCTTTAGTGCCTGGGCTGACTCTGAGCGATGATCCTCAGATCTCAGCCTCCTGGGTAGGTAGGAATACAGGCATGAGCCACCAGTGCCCAGCTTACTTCTATCATATATTGTTAATCAAGTAGTAGCAGGCTAGATTTATGCTTAAGGAGCTGCAATCATTTTAATTTTGAGACAAAAGTATAGAGGGAATGACCTTATTCTCAAGAAAGAAATTGTGAAACTGGGTCCCAGTGGTTCATGCCTGTAATCCTCCATACATTGGAGGCTAACATTTGAGAATCAATGTTCAAAGTCAGCTTGCCCAGTAAAGCAAAGGCCCTGAGTTCAACTACCAGTAGTAGCACAAAAAAAAAAGAGAAAAGAAAAAGGAAAGGGAAATAGTGCCCTTTTCAATTCCTAGTTCCTCGGGAGACTGAGATTTGGAGAATCATCGTTTGAGACCAGCTTCAAAAGAAAAGTCTTTGATATTCCATCTCCAATTGCCCACCAAAAGGAAGGGCTGGAGATGTGGCTCAAGAGGTAGAGCACCAGCCATAGGCAAGCAAACTGGGTGGAAGGCACATACACAATATATTATACCCTTCTTTATGTTCATTTCATGGTGAATTTCTCAGGATAAGGGCAGTACCTTAGTAAAGAAAAGCACCTGAAGGTTATATTTGTTAAACATTCTTATTATTGTATATTAATTATATAAGAAAATAAGACTCAAATAACATTTTCATAGAGGCATACCCTCCATTACTGTCCTACATTTTCTTTTTCCCTGTCCTGATCCACGTCCACATTACTAATAGTCCTGTTATAACTTGCATGTCATCTTCTCTCACCTTCTATATCCCCCATGTAAGAGAAAGCGTGTAATACTTGTCTGAGTCTTGTCTTACTTCACTTAACATTAGGATCTTGAGTTCCATCCATTCTTCTTGTAAAGGATGTGATTTCATTGTTTCTATGAGTCGATAATACTCTAGTGTGTGTGTGTGTGAGTGTGTGTGTGTGTGTGTGTGTGTGTGTTACATTTTAAATTCATTCAAGTTGGCACTCTACCACCTGAGCTATACCTCCACTTTCAGCTTTTTGCTAGTTAATTGGAAAAAAGAGTCTCATGGACTTTTCTGCCAAAGGTGGCTTCCAACTGGGATCCTCAAATGCCAGTCTCCTGTATATATAGGGTTATAATGCCCAGCATTAGAGTTTGGTTTTCAATTTTGTTATTATTTCCTATATTTATTATTTAGTTACGGTGTAAGCTAGTCTAATAATCTAGAAAAATATATTTACTTTGAAAAGATAATTGTTTTTCTTCAAATAATCAAGGACTGGTGTAGTAACTGGACAGTGTGGCAGGCCTGCTCTTTTTGGGAATCTGGTATTCCTCAAGATATCCAAGTTTACTCATTTTCCTTTCACATTGGGGTCACTGGGTACAGAGGGAAAATATGTACACCAGTGGATTTCAGATTTTTCTCTGGCTGGTCCTAAGTCTTAAAGTTTGAGTCTATGCACTATGTCTGAGCTCCTTTTGCTCAAGGATATTGCTCTGTCATTTTAGCCACAGTTTCATCTATGGCTTTTTCTGTGACTTACTGGAGCTCAGAGTTTCATGGACTTTCCCACCTGAGCTGGGTTTAAACCAAGATTTTTTCCAGAAATATATATGTATATTTTTAATTGTTGTTATAAAATTGATGTACAGAGGGGTTACCATTTCACAAGTCAGTAATGAGTATATTTCTTTTGGGACAGTGTTATTAATTCTTTCTTTCTCTGTTTTTCCCTCTCATCCCCACCAACAAATTGAATATAGTATCTATTGCGTATCAACGCTGCATTTGTTCATCCTATGTTCATTTATTTTTGTGCCCCCCATTTGTGCCCCCAAAGATGGAAAGAAAGAACAAACAGGATAAAAAAATAAAAGAAAAAGAAAAAAAAACCCTCTTGTTTCCTTTTCCTTGGGTTCATTTAAATCAATATTATTCTGTATGATCCTAGGCACAGAGGCATTGTGTCCTTGTGTTCCTTCCTTTTGTGTGTCCACCTTTGTTCTCACTGTGTGTGAATTAGGTCTCCTCTTTTTAATATTGAGGTAATTGCAATTCGTAGGCTTCAAAAAAAGGCACCATGAAGCTAGACACCAGGGGCTCCAGTCTGTAATCCTAGCCACTCAGGAGGCTGAGCTCTGAGGATAGTGGTTCAAAACCAGGAGAGCAGGGGAGTTTATGAGATTCTTCTCTCCAATTAACCATCCAGAAGCTGAATGTGAAGATGTGATTCTAGTGATAGAACACTAGCCTTGAGGGAAAAAAAAAGCTCAGGACAGTGCCCCAGACCCTAATTTCAAGCCATTCACACACACAGAGGCACACACACACACACACACACACACACACACACACACACACACAGAGAGAGAGAGAGAGAGAGAGAGAGAGAGAGAGAGAGAGAGAGAGAGAGAGAGAGAGAGAGAGAATAGACATCCCCTCTCTCCCCCTGCACAGGTTTATTGGTGGCTAAGAACTGGAAGAGAAGAAGCCTCCAGCCCAAACTCAAGTGGCTCCTCACCTACAGGTTGGTGTATTTGTGGTTGGTCTGAAGGATTGTTAGCATTGTCTGGTGGGGGTTGATAGGAAAGTAACTAATAGTGAGATATATGTAACATGGGTAAGGCAGAGGGGGAGGAAGCCAGACAAGGGTATGTCCCTAATTGGTTTAGAATTGTAGTAAAAAAATTTTTGTTCAGCAGGTCAAGGAGAGAGAGAGAGTGAGGAGCTAAAAAGAGCCCCCATTCTGAGGCAGTAACCATCTTGTTGTTTATATAAACTGTGAGTGACCCAATAGTACACATAAATTAAAGAAACAGAATTGTGGTGCCATTAAGTCCCAGGAACTGACCCGTCTGTGTTAAAATTAATCAGAATGCCTGTAAATTCAAGGGGGTGGCATTTGTTTTCTAAGCCATAAAACTACCCTCAGACAGCTAATTAGGACTCTACTGGCATGGGAACCTCCCTGTTAGCTTCCATTGCCCTGAAATGTCCCTAACCCCCACCTCATCTCACTGTGTTGCTGTGTTGATGTAAATCCCTGATGTAAAAGCCCTGTAAAAATTCAGCTCAGATCCTCCTCCTAAGCTCCCACTGTATGGGTGCATAGGACACGTCCCAAACTGCAGCCTGAATAAAGCCTCGCTTTTGCATTTCGGAGTGTCTGACTCTTGGTGGTCTCTTTGTTGGTCTTCCTGAGACTTGGGCATTACAAGAGTAAGGTAACAGTGCTTGTCAGTCAAGACACTGGTCTGGGAGTCTCAAGATGAGTATGCCTGGATATTCGGACCTAACAAACTTTAATTCACTAAAATACAAAAAGCTGGGAATACAAGTAAAGTGGCATTGAATTCTGAACCATGAAGACTCAGCTCTCATGAGGCCCTGGGAAAGTAAAAATTAGTCTATAACTATATATCGAAATCAAACAAATGTCTTTATAGAAAAGAAGCCACTGATAAAATTTAGCAAACATAATTTGAGCCAGTTGCGGAGTCTCACGCCTATAATCCTAGCTACTCAGGAAGCTGAGATGTGAGGATCAATGTTCAAAGCCAGCCTGGGCACAAAAGTACCTGAGATTCTTATCTCCAATTAACCTCTAGAAAACAGGAAGTGGGTCCTGACTCAAGGGTAGGGCAGTAGTCTTGAGCTGAAGAGCTCAGGGACAGCGACCAGTCCCAGTTCAAGACCCATGACCCGCAAATAAAAAGATAATTTGTGCACAGGACATTTAAAATAAAAACTGTCGATATGAAATACATCACTTTATTTTTCAGGTATGTGAGGATAGAATTCTCTGGTGACTACTCAGATGCCCATACAATGCCAGAATATGAGGACAGGCTGGAAACAAGGGAGGGAACCATCCCCTAAGATTGTCCTCAGCCTCTTGGGCCCTGAGGTCTGCAGTTGCAATTAGAGGGGTGTGGGCTGAGAGGACGACACCATGTGTGCCCCCTACGATTTAGCATGTCCCAGGCTGTGAGAGGAGCAGGCCTCTGATATAGGACATCACCTTAGCAGATCCAAACATTGCCCACTCCTAACCATAAGTTAACAAAACTGCTAGGTTAGTGCTGGCAGACTAAGCCTGGCGGTGACTTCACTAGTATTTTAAGCGCAGATGCCCACACACTCAAATATCCTAGAGCAGGAACAATGGGGGTACTTCCCCTATGACAAAGCATCTGGCTGTTGTTTTGGTTCCAGGAGCAGGACCAGTGGGAAATGTTTCCTTCCCGGAGGTGGTTCGCTGATCCCATTTCTGCCTGTGGTATTATAGTCTTAGACCTCTCCTTCATGTCTCCAGCCTGCCTCTCTAAGGCTCTGAGCAGAAAAATAGTGGAAAATAAAAATTTCAAACCAACGTGGGTGGCGTTCTACATTGTGGCCAGCAGGTGGCAGTGTTGCACTGTAAGAGAGCTCTGAGCACTCTCTCCCCCGCCCTTCGCACTTGAAAAAAACCGAATTCCATTAATAAAGGAACTGTTGCTAGGCTTTCTTCATCCCTGGGGAGCCTGTCTGGACAGGCCACTGAGGATGGAATTGCTGCCTTCTGGGAGTTCCATCTTGACCTTCTGGTGACTGAACAAAGCCATTTGCTTTCTTTGTATTTCCCCCACCCCCGCCCCCCCCACCCCCACTAGCTTAGGCTTTGTAGCTACTTGTAATTCTGCTTCTCTGCAAGGTCTTATTTTCTAGTTTTGTTTTGTGGGGTTTTTTTTCTTTCCTTTCTTTCTTTCTTTCTTTCTTTCTTTCTTTTTTTAAATTTCGGAACCTTTAGTAATGCTTTTATTCAGTAAGAATGTCATTGATCCTCAGTTTGGAAATTCTTTTTTTTTAAATTTTAGAACATATTTAATAAGCTATAATAAACTAATTGGAGAATCAGTTTGGAAATTCTTACCCACAGCCCCATCATCCATAGTCACCATGAATTCTATTTTGTAATAATTGCTTCTAAGGCTTTCATTCCTAAAGATACATTTTAAACATGCATCCAGAATATTCATACTCTTACTTTAATCCAACCCCCCCCAACCAAAAAAACCCTTACACACACAAACTTGTCATGAGAAGGAGGTGAGGTTTAGTGCAATTATCCTTTAAATATAGGAAGTCTTCACTTAGGGTCCTTGACTTCCATGATCACAGAATAAGAACTTCTGGACAAGTTACAATGGTAAGAAAACTTGGCAGAGCTTTATTGAGTAAGTAAACAAGCAGGCAAGCAGAGAAAAAAGCAGACAAACCGATGGGCAGATGCACACACTAACAGATTGTGTGTGCACTCATGGGGAGATAGGTAAGGTGAGAAAAACATTCAGTGAAATAAACAGGGAGAGAACAAGACACACACACACACACACAGGGAGGGAGGGAAGGAAGGAGGGAGAGAGAGAGAGAGAGAGAGAGAGAGAGAGAGAGAGAGAGAGAGAGAGAGAGAGAGAGAGAGAGAGAGAGAGAGAGAGAGAGGGAGGGGGGGAGGGAGGGATCTTTGAACACTCTCCTAGGTACAAGTGGGTGTCTGGCTTTCTGAGTTATGTAAAGATAGGTGCTTTGTCTTTGAGCTGACCACAGCTGGTGTTACTTTCTGAGTTTCCAGGTAAGAATGCATCCTGCTATATAACAGACCCTTATCCTTGAGACAAGGAGGTGCCCTATTGTCTGCATTTGGGGACAGGTAGCTTAAGTTTTCTCAGGAAGGTATACATTCTGTCAGCTGTTAAGTTGGGTGAGAAATGCATCCCTCAAAAAGAAATGCATCCTGTTGTCTCTCTTTGAAGCAAACATAGCACTTCTATGCTTCTAAATACACTATTTCTGAGTTGCCTTCACCAGATATCAGTTTCCTTAAATTATTCTGTTTCATTTCTCCTGTAGTGACTTTAGTTTCCTTAATCTTAAGGGAAGTACATGGAGGGCTATCTCCTTTATTTGCTATAAACTGATCATTTCTCATTTTCCCTAGTTATCCAGCTTCATCTCCTCTAAAATTACTTTGTTCCCTTAATCTTTTTTTTTTAAATCTGTTTATTTTTTGCTAGTCCTGGAACTTGAAATCAGAGCCTGGGCATTGTCCCCGTGCTCAAGGCTAGCTAGCACTTTACCACTTGAGCCACAGCAACACTGCTGGCTCTTTCTGTTTATGTGGTGCCTAGGAGTAGAACTCAGGGCTTCATGCATGCTAGGCAAGCACTCTACCACTAGGCCATATTTCAACCTTGTTCCCTTAATCTCAGTGAAGTATATGAAAGATATCTCCTATATTTGCTGTGAGCTAACCATTCCTCATTTTCCTAGTCTGCTGGGCTTCACACACACACACACACACACACACACACACACACACACACACACACACACACACACGAACACTGAATCCCACCCAATAGCTTGTACAGTTAGTGTGTTCTATCTCATATACTTGGCATTCCTTATCCTGTCCTAATGCCCATTGGAAAGAGATGATTATTTGTATATGATCGTGACAAATATTTCTTTATTGATGTGGAAAACAACACCTATACCCATTTCAATGATATAAAGTATTTGTTCTAAGCATAGGAGATCATTTTGCCTTGTTTGTTTGCTCACCATTAATTTTCCAGGTCACCAACAGAACCGTGCCTAGCAGCATGATCCCAGCTTAGGCATTTGTTGACTACTTGGGGGAGAACTTGATTTCATAATACTCTAGTGTTTCCACTGGTTCCTACCTGGCTTTTCTTTCCATTTAGTGCTTTCTTATGAGCAATAAATATTTTTAGTACAGTTAAAACAAAACTTGCTTGTTTGTCTTTTACATTTTCCCTTTCATTTCATTGATTCCCTGTGGGCAGGAAAGCACTTTACCATTCAGTGTGTAATCTAGAATGTGACAGAACAAGAACAACGGTGCTCCCCTTGAGGCATCCTGAGACTTTCGGTAACCCACACCACAGTTGTGTGCCATAGTACCAAGACATGTACTTAATGGTGGTAATAATATCTGTACCTGTAAAGCTACTTTGCACAAATAGCCCTATAGATTCTAATCTTCTGTCCTGGTAATGGTAGATATCATATTGTTGGAACGCCTATGGAAATTCAGTCAAGGAAATGTATGAGAGGAAAGAACATGAATGAATTCCTCAAAGATAGTTCATCTTTGCTAGGTGCCAGGGGATCACACTTGTCATCCCACTACTTAGGAGGCTGAGGTCTAAGAATCATGATTCGAAGACAGTTTGGGCAGAAGAGACCAAGAAACACTTATCTCCAATCAAACAGCAGAAAACTAGGGGTTGAGGTATGGCGTAACTGGGAGAGCTCCAGCCTTAAGTGAAAAAGCCAGAGATCATTGGTCAGAGTGCAAGATACAGTACTGTCCCCCCTCTCCACTCCTACAAATACTCCATCCTTCAAATTTAAGAAATATTTAGGACAGATATTTTCACCACTTTTCATTATTTGTTACAGATTTTTAGAAGTAGATTTTTTATGTGTGTATGTGGCCTGTCCTAGGGCTTGAACTCAAGACCCAGGTACTGTCCTAGAGCTTTTTTTTTTCTTTGCTCAAGGCTAGCACTCTGTCACTTAAGTCCCAGCTCTACTTCTGTTTTTTGTGTGTGTGTGATCAGTTGGCTATAATCGCCTCATGGATATTCCTGCCCAGATTGGCTTTGAACCTCCATCCTCAGATCTCATACTTAGAAAATAGGAGTATTTACTATGGGAACTCCCAAGTAAATATTTATGGTATTCAATACCCCAGTTTCTACTCCTCACACATATTGTGGGGAACCTACTATCCATTTATACTGTCAGTAATATTTGATAATATTTCTTGTTTTTCTGCCCACGTGATTTACTAGTTTTGAAAAATAGTTATATTATTGATTTTAATAGTAGGTACAGAAATCACCCCCTATTTGTTGCATATATTTCAAATATTTTGGGGAATATTTTTATTTTTATTTTTCAGTACTGTGAATTGAGCTGGGTCTTGGGTGTTCTAAGCATATGCTTTACCATTTGAGCCACATCACAATTGGACTTGTGTTGAGATTTATTTTCAAGTATGCTTTTGGTTTTCACATACATATAATTTATTTTATGTGGCTGAAAATGTCCTTCCTGTTCTACCTATACTAGTATATCTTTTTGGCCCCTATGCTTCTATGGTGTTTCTAGTTTCCTGTCTAAACTCACCACCAGAATACTTTGAAGACCCCCAAGCCAAAGAAAATTCCTGTAACTAGGTAATTAACATTTCATGTTATCCAAATACTTGGCAAAAATCTGAGTTTTCCACTACCTGCCAGGATAATCTATCTTATTTTTTATGTGATAACTATGAACTTATGGAAATTTTACGTTGTTAGATATTTTATATAATATCCTACCTGATTTTTGCTTTACCTTTCTCTGACTATAATGTTGGATCCTACAGAATCTGATTCACTAAGTCTTGCAGGCATGAACATTATTTTACTCTGGGTGTAGGAGAGCAGAAATGGTAGGGGACTGGAATCATGGCTTAAGTGGCTGTCTATATAGCAAACATACCACCCTAAGTTTAAGCCCCTCGAAGACAAAACAAAGAAAAGGTCCAGAATAGATGGAGAAACCAAGAATTGCTATGTGTAGACTAGTGGTGGAAGTGAAAGATGGTGTTGCTATCAATGGAAGAGATGAGGGGGCATATGTAGTGGCTTCGCCTATGAGAATTCTTTTACCACCTACCATTAAAGGTAATTTCAGTTTTTCTTTTCATAGTACCTTCATGTACTTTATTTTGCTTTCTTGACCCTCTTGTAGCCTTGCTTCATTGTCTCTAAAAATGACCGATTGCTCCCTTGATCCTTCATATTTTTCTTCTCTGCTGTTAAGTTGTCTTGGATGGGTGTGAACAGTTCCTGTGTATTAAGATATCAGGTACGGAAAGAGTAGAGAGACCTCCTTTCTAGGAACCATTGTCATAATTAAAAGCAACTTCTACTCCTGAACATGTAGTCTGCTGTCTCTAGGGTTTTGATTCTTAGAAATATCTAAGCCAGGCACGGTAGCTCATGACTGTGATCTTAGCTACGCAGGAGGCTGACATCTGAGGATCTCTGTTCAAAGCCAGCCCAGGCACTAAAGTCTGTAAGACCCTTATTTCCAGTTAACCACTAGAAAACCTGAAGTGGTGCGGTAGCTCAAAGGGGTAGAGAACTAGCCTTGAACTGAAGGGAGATCTCAGGGACAGTGCCCAGGCCCAGAGGACAAGCCCCATGACTGAAAAAAAAAAGAAGTATCTACACACATTTCAGGCACAAGATTTTGTGAGAGTGGAGAACACAGTGTATAATGTTAGAAGCAGTATAGCGTTCTCCTACTTGATCTCAGGGTCTAAGTACTGTCCCTGAACTTTCTCAAGCTAGAGATCTACCACTTGAGCCTCAGCACCACTTCTGGCTTTTTTCTATGTATGTAGTACCCAGGAATCGAACCCAGGTCTTTGTGCATGCTAGCTAAGCACTCTACCACTAGGCCAAACTCCCAGCCCCCATCCTTTTTTTTTAATCGTCAGTCATGGGCCTGGATGCTGTCTCTGAGCTCTTCAGCTCAAGGCTATTACTCTAACATACCAAGTGTTGCCATAGCAACCCTTCTGGTTTTGTGGTGGTAATTGGAAATAAGAGTCTCACAGACTTCCGTGCCCAAGCTGGCTTCAAACTATGATCCTCAGATCTTTGCTTCCTATTAGCTAGTATTATAGGCATGGAAATGAGTTGTAACAAAACACAGCTGACTAGAAATTAAGTATAGGAAAAACTGTGACTTAGTATTTGGGAAGTATATATGAGTTTAAAACCTTGAAATAATTGATTTTCTCTCTGCTTAGAAATCTAGTAGAGGGTTGGGATGTAGCTCAGTGGTGAAGCACTTGACTAGCAAGTGCAATGTCCTGGGTTCAATTCCCAGTACCAAAAAAGAAAAGACAAAAAAATTAATTAGAAATTATATATAGGAAAAACTGTGGAAATTAAGTATTGGAAAGCCTAAGACTTGCTATTCGAAAGTCTGAAATAAATAGAATTTTATCTATTAGAAAGAATAATATTTCATTTGCAGGGAAATGGATGGACCCAGAACAAATCATATTAAATGAGATAAGCCAAGTCAAATAGACGATCAATGCATGTTTTTTTTCTCATCTGCATCAGTTAACATACACTAAAACAAGGTAAATTATACAAGATTCTAGACATTCACAAACAATGAAAGGAAGATATTCTTAGGAGAGGAACACAAAGGTACAATACCTATATGCATCTAAACATATAAAATATTTATCGAAATAAACTCCAAGGAATGGTAATGAGAGTTTCTGTTTTTGTTTGCTTTTCTTTTTATCTTGTTGGTTGGTTAACTGTCATTGGGAGGGTAAGAGAGGCACAGAAATGATGGGAAAAATAGTGAACAGATGCAGCAGTGGTACTCACTAGATGCTGTGTTGAAAATGAACTCTACACCTTGTGGGTAGAGATGGGAGGGAAAATCTAAGAGAGAGCAAGGGAAGCATGACACTGTTCATAAGAAATGCATTCATTACCTGACTTACGTTATTATAACCCTTCTATATATCACATTTAAAATAACAATAAAAATGAAAAAAAATTATTTTCTCTGTTTTATAAAATATTTTAAAACTTCTTTTCTTTTTTTCCCTCACCCATGGAATTTTTCAGGGCAGAGAGCTAAGTTCCCAGACCATGGCTCATCATGTTTGGCTGAAGATATACTTTCTTTAAATTTCATTTGAAGCCATTATATTGCTTGAAAGACTTCAATTTGTTTAAGGTATGAGTTTGTTTGTAGGCAATGGAAAGATCCAGAAGACAAGGAGAACATGTTTCTACAAAAAGTAATTAGTATTTGGAAGCCACTGTGCTCCTGGAAGCCGTGGATGGTCAGAGCATTGAGGAGAAAGGCCTGATTTTCAAGTGGGTCTTGTCACTTTCTCAAGAGAGGGAGAGCAGGGCTTTAGAAGTGAAGAATTAGTGTTGCTGGGAGGTAGTGAGAATTCCTTTGTGTTTTTTTCTTCTATTTAAAAAATATTTTAATGGGGCTGGGATGTAGCTCAGTGGCAAAGTGCTTGCCTAGGAAGTGCAACGTCCTGGGTTCGATCCCCAGTGCCAAAAAAGAAAAGACAAAAAAAATACAGTTAAAAAAAAACCAACAAAAATATTTTAATGTATAGAAGGATTATAGTTATATTCACCAAATAGTCCTTTGTGTTTTCTTGATGATTGCTTAGTGAATATCACAAGAAGAGTTGGTATCTACTTGAGGAGGATTATTATAAGTAGAGAAGAAAGTAGGTACAGCTGTGGAAGATGTAGAATTTGTCCATTAGGAATGTTTCCAGGAGGCTAAGGAGAATGGAGCGGATGTGTACGTGAGAATTCATAGCTGTAAGTAAGCTAGAAGATGAAGGACCAGGGGGAAGGTAAAGAATCATGGTGGAAGCATGGTGGAGGCCTCTAAAATATTGAAGGCTATGTGTTTGAAGTCTTTAGAGAGGAAAGTGAAAGCATTAAGAGGTGATGATGAAATAGAAAGCTAAAATAAGGACATCATGGGTGGGTGGCATAGCCTTGTGATACCTAGGGCATGAGTCCAGGTATCACAAGGAGTCTTGGGAGGAGGCAAAGAAGACCATCCCCAAGGAGGAGAGGCTCCAATAGTGGCTTCTTAGCCTCATGTGTGCTGAGATTTGCAGTTGAGATTCACAGAGGTGAGGACTGATGGTTGACGGAGAGAAGCAAGTCCAGGGGACTGGTGCAGGTACCAGACAAGGGGACTTAGGGGCACAACTAGTCTTATTCTGTAGATAACAAGAGCATTGGAAGAATAGGGAAGAAAGGAAAGGGAGAATTGCAGAGACTTCACTAATCAACCAATGTGAGCCCAGAAGCAGCCAATACAAGGGAGCCTCATTCCTATTGATAGGCCACTGGTAAGTTCCAGAGACATCCTGCTGGTATTGTTATGGGTTCCTAGTGTGAGACCAGTATGAAGTTCCTAGGTGAAAGGTTCCATCCAATAAGAAGCTAAGCATGGCAGTACATTTTTGTCACACTACGTATTATGAGAAGGGTAAATAACAGAATTGTAGTTCAGGCGGATCAGGCAAAAAAGTGAGATGTTAGTCAAAAGTAATCAAGAGTACATTGCCCCATTTGTAAAGAAATGGAAAGACTTAGAAAAAATCATGTTAAGTGAAGTAAGCCAGACTCAAGGGAACATAGGCTCAGTGGTTTCCCTCATTTGTCATAATCAGTAGAAACCTTGGGCTCTCCTAGCAGCGATTTACAATAGAACAAAACCTAGATCCATAAGGCCATATAGAATGATGGAAAGACTTAGAAAAAATCATATTAAGTGAAGTAAGCCAGACTCAAAGGAACATAGGTTCAATGGTTTCCCTCATTTGTCATAATCAGTAGAAACCTTGGGCTCTCCTAGCAGAGATTTACAATAGAGCAAAACCTAGATACATAAGGCCATATAGTATGACACTAAATGAAAGGACCTCCAGGACATAGAAACAAAAGCCATATAATGAGTGATTGTTGTCCTTAATGTACTATGTTATCTCTCATCTCTTTTGCTGTCCTTGGTTACAGTATTTCACCTTGTTATCTGATATAGTGTATATATGCATATTTGGTTATTTGCAGTCAGGTAGGGAAGGGAGGAAAACAAGATGAGGGGTGGGTGGGAGGAGGGATATAGGGACCAAGACATGAGAAAGAGTATCAATGTTTGTGAAGTACTGCACCTTCTATCTGGTGAATATAATGTAACCCTTCTATTAATTACAATAAAAATATATGAAAAAAGTAATCAGAGTAAAAATTGCTGCAGGTATGCTTCAAGTGGCACAGTTAGTGGCCTATCTAACAAGTACAGTGCCTTGAGTTCAAACCCCACATCACCATAAAAAAACAATATTGAAAATTTCAGTAAGATCACATGAAAATACTTACAATCCACGACAGCTGGGCACCAGTATGTAGTCCTAGCTATTCAAGAGCCTTCATTATGCAGTCATGTTTGGACGTGAGCTTGTGCTGCCTGTTCAACTCTCATTCTTAGGACCTAGAGGAGTATCTTGAATTTATTGGGAAGTAACATTGCAAAATAATATGTTTGTATTTCCAGTCTATTTTCTGTAGTAAAAAAAATCAGTATTTGAAATGATTCTCCTGGAATTCTTATTCATGTCTTTTATTATATTACTAGCTTTTCTTTCATGATTTCTAGTGATAAACATTACTTTTTTATTCTTCAGTGATGTATTAGAACTTAAAATGCTGTTTTGCCATGTAGGGCTTGACCTGGATAAGGATCAGAAGAAGGAAGCTGGCTCCAAAACAGTCTATGGGTAAGTACTGACAATGTGTTGATGGGCAGAAGGAGATTCTACCGAATCTAGAGATCTTTCTAGTGCCAGGGGGAGGTATGCACAACACCATGAAGGGAAATTGGAGATTTCCACCTTC
Source organism: Megascapheus bottae (assembly GCF_031878675.1). Lineage (NCBI taxonomy): Eukaryota > Metazoa > Chordata > Mammalia > Rodentia > Geomyidae > Megascapheus > Megascapheus bottae. Next base: position 35,647,913 of record NC_143547.1, on the reverse strand, counting down.
CACCTCATTATGCCATTAGTCATGTACAGGAATCATCACTACTATTTTTATACCCTGGTTCACATTCAAGGTTCTTTGAACGGTAGTTCAGAACCCCAAATGACTATTTTCAACTGTTTGATCTAGAAACAAATTCATATTAAACTATGAAAAATGAGAGCATACTTTTTTTTTATCTCCAAATTACCATGGAAAATGGGAAGTGGGGCTGTGGCTCAAGAGTAGGGCCATAGCATTGAGCTGAAGAGCTCAGGGACAGCGCCCAGGCTGAGTTTAACCCCATGACCCACAAGAATATGTATTTTCAAATATCCAGGTAATGGTGGCTCATACCCTTAATCCTACTTAGGCAGAAAGAGATGTTAGGATTGTGACTCAAGTGGTAGACCTCCAGACTGTAACAAGAATGCTAAAGGACAATGGCCAGACTCTGATTTCAAACCATCAGAAGAAAAGTATTCTCAAATGAAAAACAAAGCCTGGTGCCAGTAGCTCCTGATGCCAGGAGTAATCGTGACCAGTGGAGAGATGGGGCCCTGAGAGAGCAGATTTGGACTATGAGGAGAGGAATGCTTGAGAATCACTGGGGAAACACAGACTTCGAGCAACTGGCTGAGGCAAAGCCGGCAGATGCCTTATCTAAGGTGTTCAGGGCAGTTGATCAGAGGTAACTGGACCCATAGGTCCAGACCTGCTGAGGTTGTGCAGTGTATTGGTCTGGCTATTGCTGTCCCCATCCCCTTCTGCAAGTCCTTTTCTCTCATCACAGGGAGCCTGTATATGAGCTCAGGGAGCTCATGCATCTTTAGTTGCTGTGACCACAATGCCATGAGAAGTCACCTCAGCAGCCACCAGGTCAGCAGTTGTGACTCTCAGGGTCTGAGGGAATTTTGAGTATATTAAATTGTGTATTGTTGCCAATTTTTATTCAGTAATTCTAATGAGTTTTTTTTGTGCCAGTCCTGGGCTTGAACTCAGGGCCTGAGCACTGTCCTTGGACTTTCTCAAGGCTAGAGCTTTACCACTTGAGCCACAGCACCACTTCTGGCTTTTTCTATGTATGTGGTACTAAGGAATCAAACCAGGGTCTTCGTGCATGCACCTAGGCCAAACTCCCAGCCCCAAGTTTTTTTTTAATAGTATTTGAAAATTCCATTTATACTTTAATTTGTGGATGTTTTCATTCCGGTAAATCCCAATATATTTGTATATTGTAATATGTTTATTCTATATATATTGCTATGTGTAATACCTAAAACATAGAAAAATCAACTCAAAACAGCCAAATAAATGATTATATATTTAGTTCATGGAATTTAATGCACCTATGAGATGGAGAAATATGAGTCTCTCACAGAGAAGACAATAAAATAATCTAATTATTTTAAAGGGCAGAGTATAAGAATTTTCCACCCAAGTTTCCAAGCCTGTCTTGATAGTTTAAGTCATTCACAGAAATCATGGAAAAGGTTTTTGGCGATACAGAGTCATGTTTTATTCTAGACATTATTCATTTTGTGAAATTTTGTTAGCATATACCTTTTTACACAATATAGCCTTGGCCAGAATCCTATTTATTTTACCTGTGTAGCTAGGAGACAGGCGCACAGCACTCTGGCTATATTTTTGTTGGTTGACCTAAGGTATCATGAAGTGTTTACTGAAGCTGGTTAGGAATTGTGATCCTCCCTACCTCAGTCTCGAGTAATTTGGATTCCATCTACAGCCACTCTTTGTAGCAAGAATGGGACAAGAGGGAAGTGTTTACATGCATTGTTAATGTTGATTTTTAAGGAAAGTATCTTCGGTTGTAGAAAATCTGAAAGTAATTAAGCTATGCCCACCATTTCTTCAATGTACAATAGTTGAAAGAAAATATTTTTGTGTCACAAGATGTACATAAGACAAGGATTCCCTAGTGACAATATTTATAAAGTATCGTTGACTATAATGTCCATTAATTTCTTCTTTTTTTTTGCTAGTGCTGGAGGTTGAATTCAGGCCTGAGCGCTGTCCTTGGGCTTTCTCAAGGCTAAAACTCTACCACTTGAGCCTCAGCACCATTTCCGACTTTTTCTATGTATGAGGAATCAAACCCAGGTCTTCGTGCATGCTTGGCAAGCACTCTACCACTAGGCCAAACTCTCAGCCCTCCATTAATTTCTTTAAATCTTTCCTGCTTTGTCTGTACATGGGATTTCCTCACAGGAAATTGCATGTAGCACCTTTAGGGCTAAATGAAACTGTATGTTTCTTAAAACACAGAGTTTGCTTTCATCACTCCAGTTAGTAGCAGTGATGTAACTGGCTCCAAGTTTCTTCATTTAGTGTAACAGAAAATTAGACATAAAGTATTCCTGAAAGCCTCCCCAGGTTGCAATCTTCAGATGTCATTAATAGTGAATAACCATACACCATACCATATAGTACTTGTCAATTCATTTTGATTTACCCACAGGCTAGGCTACACTTTAGAAAACAGAGATTATATAACAAAGGGAAATAAATAAATTCTGGTCCCAAATATTTAAAGTGTAGTTAAAAATATTTCAATATTCCTAGAAGTGGCACTGTGGCTCAAGTGGTAGTGCATTAACCTTGAGCTGAAGAGCTCAGGGACAGTGCCCAGGCCCAGAGTTCAATCCTCATGGCTGACAAAAAAACCAAAACCAAAACAAACAAAAAAAGTTATTGAAATAAACTTAATTATTCCTAAATTACTAGTATTCTTAATATTGTGTACATTTTTATATTGATGTTGTAGAATCTATGTTTGAGTTTTCAGGAAAAATAAAAAAAATCCTCACATTTATTTCATTATCTCTTCAGTTTTTAATAATGCCTCTTTCTCGCAGCCTCTTTTCTCTCTCCATGTACATATACATTTTATTCAGTTTTTGATTAAAACTGATGATTCGAAATAAAATCTCACATACTATGCTCCTTTGATACACTCATTTAGTTACTCTAATAAGGAGGAAATACAGTAGTTGAATGTATATTCTGACAAGGTATTTGGCTATTTGTCTTGATAATTTGCTGAGGGAGATTTGACCTGAAGGAGATTCTAGATGTGAAAGCTGCATTGCACTTACTGGTCATGCACACAGGTTCTATTTCAACATGGACAATGTCCTTAGCTTTTCAAAAGCTGTGTTGCTTTTGATGACTGAAGAAAATTTAATCAGTCCAGTTCTGAAAGCCATTCACAAATTTGTCCTTATTTCTTATATTCTATACACTTGTCATTCTCCATCTATCCACTTATGGTATAAAATGTGATTCTTAATACAATAAGCATTAAAAAAATCAAATAGCAATGAAGACCAAAATATTCACCGAAATGGTTTGAAGGAAGTTGGGAAAGAGAAGTGCTGATTTTACAGTGGGACTTTGTTGTATTTCAGGCAGAACTTTTTTTTTTTTTTGGTTGGCTTGAACTCTGGGCCCCTGAACCACAGTGCCACTTCCAGTTTTCTGGTGATTAATTGGAGGTGAGTCTCATGGACTTTTTAGTGCCTGGGCTGGCTTTGAACCACAATTCTCAGATCTCAGACTCCTGAGTAGCTAGGATTACAGGTGTGAGCCACCACGCCTGGCTCTGGCAGACAACTTTTGATAAGATTGTCCAGCAATTTTTATTCATGACATCTTTTACCACACTAGCACATAGGCTTTTATTTCTTTGTGTGGAGTGAGATGCATACTTATTTTTGTATTTGTAAACCATGCTTTGAGACTTAAAATAGCAAATGGTTTGTTTTTGTTTGTTTTTGTTTTTTTCTTTTCAGGACCTGATGTGCTTAAGGTTCAAAGGGAAGAACGGGCTCCTGAAATGTCTGAGGGTAAGTACAGACAATGTCCTGATGTGCAAGAAGAGAGTTTACAGAATCTAAAGGCCTTTCTAGTGCCAGGGGGAGGCACTATGTATGTGAATCAGGCCAGTTCTACACATTATTCTTTTATTCATGTACAGGAATCATCACTACTATTTTCCTATCTGAAGTCACTTGTCTAATTTCTTTGAAAAGTAGTTTAGAGTTAAATTCCCCACGTTTGACTGCTTGAGGGTTGAAACAACTTTTGACAAACTCATATTAAACTGGGAGAAGTGGAAATGATTGGTTTATATTTCTGAGCATTTTATATATCTTTGAAAGGGAATGCATTCCAGAAATAAATATCTGTAAAATAAGCTGTTTTACTTTTTTTTTGATGGTTGTGAGGCTTGAACTCTGGGCCTGGGCACTGTCCCTGAGCTCTTAGCTTAAGGCTACCACTCCACCACTTGAGCCATAGCACAACCTCTGGTTTTCTGGTGATTAATTGGAGATAAGTATCTCACTGTACTTTCCTGCTCTAACTGGCTTTGAACCACGATCCTCAGATCTCAGCCTCCTAAGTAGCTAGGATTACAGGCGTGAGCCACCAGTGCCTGGCTAGTTTACTTTTTGATACTTTTTGATGACTGTACAATTTCTCAAACAAATTGGGTTGATTTTATGAAGATGAAGATGGAATCTTCCTTAGTAAACCAGGAGTTTGGATGAAAATGAGACCTCATCATTTTCCTGTTTAAAATAATTACACAAATGCTAATGTGTCCACAAAAATATTTTCTACTTCTTTATATTAGAAAGAACAAAACATGGCATTGTTTTATGCCAAATATCAGTATAATTCTTCTGAAAATATATGCTTTGTTTTCAGTGGTTTCATGATTAAATTTCTATAGCACTACAACCTACACTACCTCTGCAGTAAAAATTCACCTGAGATCAGACCATTTAATCGTTTCTGAGTTTGAGGAGTGTCTCACATTTCCTTATATATCTTAGGAGAGTGTTTTGTTTCAAGATATCATGAATGTGTGTGAAAATCCACCTCACAATCTCCCTAGTGCCTTTCTGTATGTGAGTCTAAGCATCCACATTATAGTTCTGGTTCTATCCTTTGGAAAAGCCAAGGTCCTTTTTGTTTGAGTACCTTTGACATTTTCTCAGTGAAGTTCTACTAATTAACATCCCCAAATGCTCTTTTTTTTCTAATAGGTGAAGAAAAATCAAAGCAGTGACTGAATGCAAGTTCTCACCAAGTCCTTCTGCCAAACATGTCACTGGGGGAATATGTAAAATAAAATTTTACTGTTTGGGGCAATAAATTCTTGTGATGAATTATCAACTTTGTTTCTATAGTTTAATGTTATTAGAGATTATACTTTTAGATTTTTACATCTTTGTCTTTATTTAAATCAAACCTTTGAAGATGCATTTTTGAACAGCTTATTGAATATTTTATTTCTCATGTTATTAGCATATTTCCTTCCCCCTTTTCCATCAACCTAGTGCTGTCAGTGCATCTTTGCAAAATAACACTTTGTTCCTGATATTATCAGCATTACTCTCTAAAATTTGTTTTCCTGAATTTAACACTGTACAATTTTAAATAGAAAAAAGACAGTGGAATTCCTTCCATTCTCTATCCATGGTCACAAGTGGAATTCTATATATTTAACAATGATATTCACTGTTCATTTTGCTGGTATAATTTCCCAAAATAAAATGATTTTTGGAAACATGCTGAATTGCATCAGATATAATGTATCTGACAAATAACTAATAGGATGCACAGATATATTTTTCTTTTTAAAAATATTTATTGTCAGACCAAAAGCATGGCCTGGGTTCTATTCCTCTGTATCACATTCATAAAAAAAATCCAGAAGGGCACTGTGGCTCAAGTGCTAGCCTTGAGAAAGCCTAAGGACAGTGCCTAGGCCTTAAGTTAACCCCCAGTGGCCAATAAAAACCCTTTTACTGGCACATAGATTTTAGAACATAATTAAAATTAAGCTGAGGGGTTATATGCCATAGATGCATATTAATCTAGATGATATAACATTATGTCTATAGAGTATATAGCCCATCATAGATTTTTATATCTATGTAGTCATGCTTATATCTATAAGACCATGTCCATAACCTTGGGTACCTGAATATTGAGTCATCGCTCTTGCACTGTTTGGAACTAATATCCTCATATCAAGGAGACCATGTGCCTTTTGTTCCTTTGGTCTTGACTTATCTCACTCAAGGGGATTTGCTCTAGTTTCATCCACTTCCCCGTGAATGCCATTATTTTATATTGTCTGTGGGCTATGTAAAATTCCATTGTATATGTGTACCACATTTTTTCCATATATTTTTATTGTAATTAATAGAAGGGTTACATTATATTCACCAGATAGAAGGTGTATTACTTCACAAAGATTGATACCCTTTCTCATGTCATGGTCCCCATTTCCCTCCCCTCTCCCCCCGCAAATCTTGATTTCCCCCTTTCCCTATCCAATTTCAAATAACCAATTAAGCATATATAGAATATATATATATATATATAACAAGGTGAAATATTGTAATAATATGAGATAACCAAGGGACAGCAAAAGAGATGAGAGATAACATAGTACATTAAGGACAACAGTCACTCATTATATGGTTTTTGTTTCTATATCTTGGAGGTCCTTACATTTAGCATCACACTATATGGCCTTATTATCTAGATTTTGTTCTATTGTAAATCTCTGCTAGGAGAGCCCAAGGTTTCTACTGATTATGACAAATGAGGGAAACCATTGAGTCTGGCTTACTTCACTTAATATGATTTTTTCTAAGTCTTTCCATTTCCTAACAAATGGGGTGATGTCGTTCCTTCTGACAGCAGCATAGAATTCCATTGTGTATAAATACCACATCTTGTTGATCCAATCATCTACTGAGGGACATCTGGGTTGGTTTTATATCTTTGCTATAGTAAATAGTGCTGCAATGAACATCGTTGTGCTAGTAGATTTAGTATGTCCTTGTTTCTGAATGATTGGGTAAATGCCAAGTAGTGGAATTGCTGGGTCATAGGGGAGTTCTATGTTTAGTCTTTTGAGGGACTGCCATACTGCTTTCAACAGTGGTTGAATGAGTTTGCACTCCCACCAACAGTGTAGTAGTGATACCTCCTGGCCACATCTCCTCCAGCATCTTTTGTTATTAGATTTCTTGATCCTGGCCATTCTAATTGGAGTGAGATGGAATCTCAGAGTTTTTTTGATTTGCATTACTTTTATGCCCAGAGATGTTGAGCATTTCTTCATGTGCCTATAGGCTACTTTTATTTCTTCTTCAGAGAAGACTCTCTTTAAGTCTTTGGCCCATTTTTAATGGGATGGTTGTTTCTTTGGAGATTAGTTTTGGAGTGATTCAAATTTTTGAGCTGTTGATATATTTTAGATATGAGGCCTTTGTCCGTTGTGTGGTTAGTGAAGATCTTCTCCCACTCTGTAGGCTTCCTAATTAATTTACTAGCTATGTCCTTTGCCATACAAAAGTTCTGCAGTTTAATGCAGTCCCACTTATCCAGCCTTTCTCTGATTTGTTGTGACTCTTGGTCCTTATTAAGAAAGTTTCGACCTGTGCCAAGGAGACCTAGTGTATCTCCTATTCCTTCTTGTAAAGTTTTCAGTGTGTCAGCTTATACCTTGAGGTCTTTGATCCATTTGGAGTTAATCCTGATGCAAGGTAACAAAGAAGGATCCAACTTAATTTTCTGCAGGTGCTTAGCCAGTTCTGGCAGCACCACTTGTTGAAGAGGCTGTCTTTCTTCCATTCTATATTTTTGGCTTCCTTGTCAAAGATTAGGTGGTCATAGGTCCTCAGTTTTATTCCATTGGTCTTCAGGGATGTTCTTGTACCAGTGCCAAGCTGTTTTTGTCACTATACCTCTGTAATAGAGTCTAAAGTTTGGTATTGAAATTCCTCCAGCGCTGTTCTTTCTGCTAAGAAGTGGTTTTGCTATACGGGGTCTTTTATTATTCCATATGAAATTTTGGATTGCCTCTTCTATTTCTTTAAAGAATGCCATTGGGATATGGATGGGTATTGCGTTGAATTTGTAGATAGGCCTTGGCAAGATCGTCATTTTCACGATGTTGATTCTTCCAATCCAGGAGCATGGGAGGTTTTTCCATTTCCTCAGTTCTGCTTTAATTTCCTTTTTCAGGGTTTTAAAGTTTTCATCAACTATGTCCTTTACATTTTTAGTTAAGGCTATTGCAAAAGGAGTTGCTTTCTTGATTGTTGCCTCATTCCTCTCACTGTTGGCATATAGGAAGGCAGTTGATTTTTGAGGGTTAATTTTATACCCTGCTACCCTTCCAAAGTTGTGAATCAGCTCAAGGGCTTGGGAGTGGAGTCTATAGGGTTCTTTAAATACAGAATCATGTCGTCTGCAAAGAGGGAAAGTTTCACTTCCTCTTTCCCTATTTGGATCCCCTTTATGCTTGCTTCTTGCTCTGGCTAGGAATTCTAATACTATGTTAAAGAGGAGTGGAGAGAGTGGGCATCCTTGTCTCATTCCTGATTTTAGAGGAATGGCCTTAGCTTTTTGCCATTAAGTATAATGTTAGCTGTGGGTTTGTCATTGTACCACATTTTTTAATTCATTCATCTGTAGTAGGGCATGTGGGTTGTTTCTATCACTTGGCTATTGTGAATAATGCAGAGATAAACATAGCTGAGCAGGCATCCTTATCATATCCTGGGTTATGAGGCTCAGCGTCGATGCCCAGGAGTGGGATATAATTTTCTAATGCCTACATAATTAAATGATAAGGACTAAAAAAGAGGATTTATTAGTCAGGTAGCATAGAATGGCAGATTGTGATTTGAGACCATATTGAAGAGAAACTTAGTAAAGCTATACTGTTCAGACCAGCCAGGTATTTTGGGATTTTCTTATCTCACCAGTTGCTGAGGAGGAAGAATTAAGAGGATCTTAGTTCAAGGCCCCCCTGAGAAAATTCAGTTCCAGACCCTATCTTAAAATACAAGAACTAGACTGTGTCTAATGTGATAATTACCTAGCCAGCATGATATGTTCAATTCAATTAGGGGAAAACTACAAATGTGGGAGTTTTTACTAGTTCATCTGGAAGTAAAGTCTAGTGAATGTATTTTTCCCCTTGGGATAAACTGGGAAATGCTATCCACCAAATCACAATATCCTGAGTAGCTATAGACATGAACCACTAGCACCTGGGTTACAGTTTTTCTTTAATGACACAGATTGAACAAATCGTTCCCACAGTGATGGTGTGTCTGTGCAAAGATGTCAAATCAGGGAATATACTATTAGACAAGTGGTTCAAGTTGTACAATACCTGCCTAGCATTTGGGAGCCTAGATGTACAAACTCTAGCACCAAACAAGAAAAAACTCTGCCAAAGGCCCTAGATAATGGGAATCAAATGAAAGTATTGTCTCATCCTTGACATTTCATTTTCTACTGATATTTTCTCAATGTCTCCCTAAGTGGGAATCTGTCAAACTGATATATGAAAACCGTAACATATGTATTTAGTCTACTGTCTTCATAGGCTCAAGAATGAGTTCACTTCACTGAAGGAGAAGTAAAAGTGCTAAGATTTATTTGAAGAAAAACTCTAAAAATATGATTTTATTGTTATTATTAAGGTGTTGTATGAGGAATTAAGTGATAGGCTTGGGTGTGTGTCTTTGTGTTTGCGCTAACGTTAACTAGGCTTTGTGTGTGAACAAGGTCCTGGTTGCTCTTTACTGTCCTCCTTTCTGCATGGTGGTGACAGTCATGGTCCATGAGGTTCTAGACTGTTTTATTGTGCATTCTCTCTCTTTTTAAAAATTTTTTCCATATATTTTTATTGTAATTAACAGAAGGGTTACATTATATTCATCAGATAGAAAGTGCATTACTTCACAAACATTGATACCCTTTCTCATGTCTTCATCCCCATTTCCCTCCCCCCACCCCACCCCTCATCTTGTCTTTTCATTTCCTTGTGTATTCTCTCTTGTAGTTCAGCAATGACTCTGTGCTTGGATGTGAGAATGCAGTAACATGGTAGGCAACTCTTCCCAGCCCCAGGAAGCAAATGAGGAGGAGTGGGCCATGGGCAAGGGACTGATAAGTTGGCCAACAGGTAAGCAATGTGTCATACATGGAATGGATGAGATGAAGGAACAAGCCAGAGGGGAGGACTTCGGTGTAGGGAGAGTAGATTTCTCATTCAGATGCTGAAGGGAACACTGAGAACCACAAGAGAAGAACAGAACAGAATTGAAGTATGAGAGGACAGCTATGTGAGAGAAAGCTAGGAAAGACTTTGTAGCTCCAACCTCCAACAAAAGGTAAGCCTGGTATTCTCCACCACAGAGTAGATTATATATAAACTTTTGGTAATATGGACATGTGTATACATTTGTGTGTTTATGTATAATTATATATGTTTTATATACATATCCTTATATACATGTATATGAAAGATTACATTAAGAACCATAGGGTTTAAATGTTCCTTTTCCCCAACATTATTAGAAGCATTTTTGTTATGTTCTTGCTAATGACTATTCTTATTGGGGTAAAATGAAATTTCAGTGCTGGGTTGTTTTGTTTTGTTTTGTATGAAGCTCTGCTTCAAGCAGTTTGGCAGTTAATTGGAATAAAAAAGCCTCGTGGATGGGCCAGGAGTTTGGCCTAGTGGTAGAGTGCTTGCCTAGAATGCATGAAGACCCAGGTTTGATTCCTCAGTACGACATACATAGAAAAAAGCTGGAAGTGGTGCTGTGGCTCAGGTGGTAGAGCTCTAGCCTTGAGAAAGTCCAAGGACAGTGTTCAGGCCCTGAGTTCAAGCCCAGGGCTGGAAAAAAAAGTCTTGTGCACTTTCCTGTCTTGGTTGACTTTGACCCTTTGTGCATAGATCTCAATTTATTGTATATGTAGTATGATAGGAATGAATCACTGGTGCCAGGATCAACTTTGTTTTGACTTGCATTTCCATTATGGCCAGGGATATTGAATGTATTGTGTGTGTGTGTGTGTGTGTGTGTGTGTGTGTGTGTGTGTGTTCATGTATAGATATATATGTATAAATATACAGATGTATATGGATAGATAAATATACTTACATATATATGTATAAAACAATTGCCATTGTGGAAATTATTGAGAGATTTTCATGGGTAAGGAAAACAAAGAATGTTAGGGTAAAATACCAAAATCACATCCATGAACATATTATAAAAAGGATGGAAGCTAATGGGTTTGGCATAATCACAAAGAGTATTATAGTGTAGGCAATAGTGCCCACTTGTATTTTATCTTCTTTATTGAGATTCGGTCCTGCTAGCACAGGCTGCTCTTGGTTCATGATCTTCTGAAGTGAGCCTCTTTCTTCACCTTGGTGAAGTCATGTAAGAAGGTATTTTGTATTTTGTTAGTTGTCTTTCAGACTGGACTGTGAAGTCAAGACTGAAATCCTGTCTCTCGTTTATACTATTTTTTTTCTTTTTTTTTTAGCCAGTCCTGGGGCATAAACTCAGCCTGAGCTCTGTCCTTGGGCTTTTTCCTCAAGGCTAGCACTCTGCCACTTGAGCCACAGCACCATTTCTGTTTTTTTTCTATGTATGTGGTACCAGGAATTGAACCCGGGTCTTCGTGTATGCTAGGCAAGCACTCTACCACTAGGCCAAACTCCCAGCCCTTCGTGTATACTATTTTGACCTCTGAACCTTAATGTACCATGAGGTCCAAGAAGACAAAAGTAGGTGAAGCATCTGAGTACAAGATCCTATGAAGGTTGAAAATCCATTATACTTAAGGCCAGTACATGTCAGTAACACTACCATGTTTGTTGTTCCACTTGGTTTTCAGCTAATAGTAGACCCCATCCTGTTGTTTGCTTTATCTGGTATGCAGTGATGTGTAATACAAGGATCCATCATTTCCACTCATCAACCCATTCTTCCATAAACTTTATTTTGAAATTGAAATGCTGATGCATCACTCTTGAGCCAGTTGGATCTATGTTAGTTGGTGGTGGCTTTTAGGGACATGGGTTCATCAATGTATGGCTGGATTCCTAGAAATCGCCTAAATGAAGGCAAAGTCAATGATATATTCATATGTCTATAGTCATAAAGAAGGGCTAAGAAACATCCAATAGAGCTACCATTGCCTGACTATTTGAAAATATCTTAGCAATACATTCCATTGTTGTTCTAATTATACCACATAAATTCTTGTTTATATTATGTGAAGTAGTTATAAACATCACTTTAATGCACATGATAAAGAGTATGGGATTCCCAGGCGAGGTAGCTTATTCATGCCTGTATTCTTAGCTACTTAGGAAGGGAGATCTGAGGATTGTGATTCAAAGCCAGCTAGAGTAGGAAAGTCCACACAACTCTTATCTCCAATCAACTACTCAGAAAAAGCCAGAAGTGACACTGGTTCAAGTGGTAGAACTCTAGCCTTGAGCACAAAGAGCCTCAGGAACAGCTCCCTGGCCCTAAGTTTAAGCCCTAGGACCATCAAAGAAAAAAGACAGATAGAGAGGAGGAGCATTTATGTTGAAATCTGGTTATGTTTGGTTTATGTCTGCAGTGTCCATCAGGAAGTTATTAGGAAACACTGCCAGAGACCTGAAATCGCCATGACTCCCCATTCTGGATATTCCTTGTCTAGGATGAGGTCATGTCTGTCTGTGAGAATTCTGATAAGTCAGAGCATCTTTTCTATCATGGTGACTGTGGTCCCAGAGTGAGATGTTGGTGTCACCAAACAAAATTCAGTCATTGAGTGTCCACATTACAATGATACCCACTCTTAGCCACAGAAGCCTCCCATGTCCATGACAGGAAAGGCCAAGAGATTGACAAGAAAAAAAAATATATATATAAACAGAGATTCATAGGAATGGGAAAAACCTCCTCACTAGCACATGTAAGAATGGAAAACTGATGCACCTTCCCACAACTCCCACATCCCACTCAGGCAGGGTGGCTAAGTTAGGAGAGGGGTGCTGTGGCTGCCTGGTACCTGGAATCTGACCAAGGAGACTGTAACTTCCACACACAGAAAGCTTCCAAAGTGCTGCTACTGGTTAGTACACAACAAAGTCCATAATCATTGAATGCCCTGCTGGGAATTCACCCCTCCGCTAGGAGTGTAGCTCTAGTGGTGATCCAGAGACCTCGGCTTGGACCCCTTTCTCCTTCCCAACATGGGACATCACACTTAAAGAGGACAAGGAAGCCAGAGACCTTTCCTATCACCTCCCCTCTACTGTTGGCCTCCAGTGGAAGACACCTAGATTAAAACTGGGGGGCGGGGGCAGTATGGCACTATGTTTTCTGACATCCTGGCTGCTGGCAGGGAAATCTGACCTGCTAGAAGGCAGAACCAAATTGAGGCCCAAGAAGAGAGCAACCACCACCACCTTGGGCCAAATGGAGAGACAAACTCCCTCTTACTCTTGGGAGTCCACCCCTTCTGTGGTGCATGCCTCCCCTGGTGGTCTGAATCTAGGCCTCCCAACACACACCCCAGACCAGACCAAGGACTCATCAGACCATGGAGAGCTTGCTGGCTAATTTACCTAGTATGAGCTAGTCTGGGCCATAGCCCTGAAAATCCATAAACCCAGATGCATGAATCACAAGGAAAGATTATGAGACTCATTAACAAGACAACAAACAAAATCCAAAAGCCATCAACAATCTAAGGAAGGACCCCACTGACATTGAAAAAGAAATGGAGGACAGAATATCCATTAAGGAAATGATGACAGAATTGGGCAATAAAATCAAAAGGGATATACAAAAAACAATTTCAAGATTACAAAGATCTAGAGCTCCTAAAAAGATATGCAAATACAAATTGAAATATGCATACCCCATTAAAAGTCAAAATTAACACTATGACAACTGAGAATCAGAATGAATCTCTGAAACTACTGCAAGAGAGAAATTACAGGCATAGGCAGGGACTTATTGAATAGTCTCAGGGGCACAACAGTGTCTCATGGACTTTCCAGCCCTGGCTGGCTTTGAACTGTGATCCACAGATTTTAGTAGTTGAGTAGCTAGGATTACAGGTGCTAACCATAGGGCCTGGCAAATGTAACAATTTAAAAATCTTTTTGTCGGGGGGGGGGGTGTGACGCATTTGTCCACAGCTGCAAGCTAGTTGTAATTTCTGAACATTGTAAATGAAAGAAAAGTTGGTTGGGAGCAACCTTCTTGTATGTAGAAGAGTCAATTCTGCATTCAGGAGGAATTTAAAGACCAAAGGTGCTTGGTTCTGCGGGCATGGCCATTATGCAGAATTATGATGGTGTATGCCTAGACTTGGGAGGGTTCCACATTGCGCATGTGCAGGCTCTGTGTCCTGCCTTCCCCGCACGAGCTTCTTACTGCGCATGCGATTGACGGAGCCTTGGCACTTGCAGCTGTGCACCGGAAGGAAGTGTGTGAGGTCCTTCTGTGTTCTCCATAACTTTGATCTAAAAAGTTCAGGTAAGGCCTCAGAAAAGTTCTGGCAGCTCTCTAAGTAAATGTGACTCCATGTGTGTGCGTGTGTGTGGGGGGGGGGTTGGGTGGGTGTCCGCGGAAGGCTTTGGTATGGTGTGGCCTGTGGTCTATGGCCTTGTAGGTGGAGGAGCCTCGAGGTGGCCGTCCCGTCCTCCACAGGTGGCACTGTCGCCTGGCCTTTGTGGTGGTGGCGCGGCCTGGACAAAGTGAGGAGGTCGTGGGGTGGGCAGTGAGAGGGGGGGAGGATAGGAGGGGGGAGGACACCTGCTCCACGGGGACGGGCTGGACCTGGTCAGCGGCACTGGGTCCGGGTGGACGGGGAGGGTCCACTGCTCTGTGAATCCACTTCTGCAGTCATGGAAGATGGAGGCCGGAGGCTCCGCCTGCTACAGCAGCTCCTTGGCGGGCTGAGGATGGAAGGATCTGGTGTTGTTGCCATGCTGTGGTGAGGTGTCCACAGGGACGGGAGGGAGGAGTGGAGGGGGGATGAGGCTTTGGGGTGTGTAGGAGCGCTCACTGAATGTCGGGGTGCGGATCTCTAATGTCCACAGGACAGGGGCCTTGAGTGTGAGGTGGGGATGAGAGTGTGGGGAGGAAAATGCGGGGAGGGAAGTGTTCAGCACTTGTCAGCGCCTGGGCAGATAAAGATAGGAGTTCGAGTGTACAGTGGAATGATGGCGTTCTGAGTCCTCTGTGGAGTATCGAGGCCGCAGTGGGGCGGGAATACGAAGGAGTAAGGCGAGGAGAAGCCCTTATCCCTCGCAGTCCACACACATAGGCACTGGTTTTGTCCACTGGATACACTGCGGAGTCTCCCCTGAGCCATTTAGCAGTGTGGATTCTGCATGCAGGCAGGGAAAGCTCTGTGGCCTATGGGTGATTGTGTCTGTGGGCGTGGCCACTGTGTGTGCTGCGCATATTTCACATCGCGCATGTGCAGCTTCTGTGCCCAGCATACCCTGCGTCTGTTCCTTACTGTGCATGCGCTTTGCGAGCTTTGGCGCGAAGAAGCCTAGTTAGATTCATGCGTGTTCTTATTCTGCGTTCTCCTTAACTTTCCTCTAAACGTTCCGGTAAGGCCTCAGAGCAGTCCTGGCTGCATTCTAAGTAAATGTGACTCGGTGTGTGGGGGGAGGGGGCAGAGGGCTTCGTCCGTGCGCGGCGAGTAATCCGGTTCCTTATAAGTGGACGACCCTCGAGGTCTCAGGGATTTTCTTGACAGGTTGCGCTGTTTTCTGGGACTTTGTGGTGGTGGTGCGGCCTGGACAAAGTGAGGAGGTCGTGGGGTGGGCAGTGAGAGGGGGGGAGGATAGGAGGGGGGAGGACACCTGCTCCACGGGGACGGGCTGGACCTGGTCAGCGGCACTGGGTCCGGGTGGACGGGGAGGGTCCACTGCTCTGTGAATCCACTTCTGCAGTCATGGAAGATGGAGGCCGGAGGCTCCGCCTGCCACAGCAGCTCCTTGGCGGGCTGAGGGCGGAAGGATCTGGTGTTGTCGCCATGCTGTGATGAGGTATCCACAAGGGAGTGTAGGGGGGAATGAGGCTTTGGGGTGTATAGGAGGTTCTCATTCAATTTCGGGGTGCATGTAACTTAGATGTCCTCAGGACAGGAGTCTTGAGTGAGAGGTGGGAACAGGAGAGTGGAGAGTAAAATGCGTGTGTATGTGGACGTGGAGGGATGTGTTCAGTACTAGTCAGTGTCTGGGTGGAGTGGCCAGCCCCTCTCCCTTTGAATCCACTTCTCTCATGAGCAGTGATAAAGATGGGCGTTCATGTACACAGCGAAAGGATCGCGTTCTGAGTCCTCTATGGAGTAACGGAGCCACGGTGGGGCAGGGACACCAAGGAGTAAGGGGAGGAGAAGCCCTTAGCCATGGTAGTTCACACACATAGGTGTTGCCCATAAGTTAGCCTTTGGAGCCCCCCAAGAGCATGCGCCTAGGTTCAGGGCAAGCAATGTGGAAAATGTGTCAATCTTGATTCTGAGAGATCTGGTCCGCAGGAAATCAAAGCAAGCAGTGGGATGCTCGATGAATTAATTTCTTCCCTATTCTGAATGGAGTGAAAAGATTTCAGTGGTTCAAGACTTCAGTAGATACTTGAGAGGTAGATAGTGAAAGATCATATTTTGAGGTCAGTAGTCTGGTGGCTGTGGTGAGGAATGGGAGAAGGGAGCAGGATGAGATAAACTTTTTAAGATAATACTGGAGACCCTCCCTATCCTCAGAGAGGAATACCTGTGTTGAACAAACCTACATCCTGGAATCTTGGGGATGGCGTGGCATTGTGGGAGTGGAGTAATTGCCTAGCAAAAATCTGTTCAGCAGGAAGACACAGCAGGGGTGGGGATATAATGGGTAGCATTGATCTGCTCTGTGAATAAACTGTCCAAAGATTTGAGCAGTAATAAATACAGGACACTAATGGTTCACATATGCAGTGGTAGCTAATAGGAAGGCTAAAAGCTGAAAGTCCTTGTTTCTGAATTCACTGTGTTGTCAGATGACTGTAGTGGGGAGGAGGAGGAATGATAAATATGAATGAGAGAAGCATTTAGCCTTCACTGAGCTGAGGAGGGGATGTCTCTTATGGCCAAAATGCAGGTGATGGAATCCTCCATGAATGTAGGAATGGATACAGGGGCCACAGAAGAACTCGCCTAGCATTGTTGACTGTGTGCTATCTGTTCAGCTGGAAATGAAAGGAGGAAGGAGTCTGGAAAAGGGAGCTCTCACTGCCCTTTGAATTATCCTCTCTCCAATGGGATTGGCATCATAAAGATAGATGCCAGCCTGGTGAGAGTGGTTTATACCTGTAATCCTAACTACACAGGAGACTGAGATCTGAGGACTGGAGTTGGATGCCAGCCTGAGTTCATTGAAGTTTTCTCTCCAAAAAACCAGAAGTGGAGTTATGAATCAAGGATTAGAGTGCCAGCCTTGATTGAAAAATCCAAGGGATGGGCTGTATTCCTTGAGTTCAAGCCTCAGTTCAGGCACAAAAAGTGGGACCACATTGGATAGTGGACTGTCTGAGAGTATAAGGTTTGCTTTATGGAGCCACACTAGTTTAAGGTGGTGGTAGTGGTGGTAAGAGGTAGGTAGAGTGAACCTGAATTTCTGCTACAGACACTCACTGAACCTCTTCTGTGGCTGCCTGTATTGGAAACATGGGGAACTAACCACAGGAAGCTAGAGG
The DNA here is from genome assembly GCF_031878675.1 of Megascapheus bottae. Lineage (NCBI taxonomy): Eukaryota > Metazoa > Chordata > Mammalia > Rodentia > Geomyidae > Megascapheus > Megascapheus bottae. Next base: position 35,630,310 of record NC_143547.1, on the reverse strand, counting down.
AATGAGGTGGGCAGCTGGTGAGGAAGATGCCTACAATGTAGCCATCAGAATTGTTGGGGCATGGGAATGAAAGAGGTTCACATTGCTATGTTAGTCAACTCCATTTGTCCTTGAATGGTTCAAAAAGAGAAAAATACTTAAACTATACCACTGGCTATACTCATAACTATCTAGGAGGCTGATAGTAGAAGTATCACATTCAGAAGACAATCTGGGAAAGAAAGTTGACCAGACTTATCTGAAAAACATTCAGCAAAATCTAGCCTGATGATATGGTTCAAGTGGTAGAACACCCAACTATCAAACTAGAAAATGAATATTGAAGTCCATGCCAGAAAAATAACAGATGTCCTGTTAGAATGAACAGGCTAACACTACACAAGGAGGAATGGGGGATTCTGTTCCACCCATGTTTGTGGCAAAAGAGACTAGCTAAGAGTAATATAATAAAAGTAGTCCTAGCTCCATCTTAATTTTTTTTATTGCTGTTATCCTTGATGCCTCCATGATAACACATCAAATCTGATTAAGAGAATCAGAAGTCATCATGTGTTAAGGCTACAAAGAAAATATTTCAAACAATAGACTCCCTGGTAAAATTGGATTTTCAAAATCTGTAAGCAAGGTAAACTTGATCAAGGAAAAAGATGTTAGTCATGGGAAATAAGGGTATTTTGTGCCTAATTTATGTATGTTTACCTTATCATATATCAATATATTTTTATTTCAAAGTATACATGTTTATAATTGCTCTATGACACATTGTTAATATACCTCAACCATGTATAAAATTTACAAATCATTCTTTTACCACAGGAGTAGTCAAATACTGTTATCTATGAGATGCATTTTCCTAATATCAGTGTCATGTTTCACAGTGAAAAATGGATAAGGAAAGGAAACCTAAAGGCAGAGGGAAGGAACATGGAGCAGTACCTTATGAACAAACTGGCGCTGAGACTGTGAGTATCTTAGCACTGCAGGAATTGAGTCACAGGAATTGTAAACTAGAATAGATGCAGGTATGAAATTGTAGAAGTGAAATGCTAGTGAATAACATTGGATTCTAGTGATCTTGGAGGATGATACTCCTTTTAACTAGGAATATATCATATGAGTGTATTTTCATACCTTTATGCAGTAGTAGGCACACACTGATCTTATTGGAGATGAAAATACCTGCAAAGGCACCCTGAAAACTTTACAGGAAGGAATATAAGACACAGTAGAGCTTGTTGGTACAGGTTGAAACTTTCTTAATAGACCTTGAAACATAATCAATTAAAGAAAGTTTGGACAAATGGAACTGCATTAAACTTCAGAGCTTCTGTATGGCAAATGATATAGCTAGCAAGATAAATAGAAAGTCCACAGAGTGGGAGAACATCTTCACTAGCCGTACAACAGACAAGGGCCTTATATCTGAAGTATACCTACAGCTCAAAAAATTGAATCTCTTAAAATCAAATCCTTAAAGAGACAACCATCCCATTAAAATATGTACTAAAGACTTAAAGAGAGACTTATCTGAAGAGGAAATAAGAATGGACAGTTGATACATGAAGAAATGCTCAACATTTCTGACGATACAAGAAACACACATTAAAAAAAAAACAACTTTGAGATTCAACCTCTCTCCAGAATGGCCATTATCAATAAACCTAAAAACAACAGATGCTGGCAGGGCTATGGCCAGAAGAGTTCATTCCTATACTGTTGGTGGGAGTGTAAACTTGTTCAGCCACTTTGGAAAACAGTGTGGCAGTTTCTCAGAAGATTAAACATAGAGCTCTCCTATGACCCAGCAATCCCACTCCTGGGTATTTACCCAAATGTCCATAAACAAGGACATTCTATCGCAATTAGCACAACCATGTTCGTTGTAGCATTATTTACCATAGGTAAGAGATGGAACCAACCCAGATTCCCCTCAGTGGATAAATGGATCAAGATGTGGAATTCTATATTGTAATCAGAAAGAATGACACTGTCCAATTTGTAAGGAAATAGAAAGACTTGGAAAAAATCATATTAAGGGAAGTAAGCCAGACCACAAGAAACAGAGGGTCTATGGTTTCCTTCACTTGTAATAATTAGTAAACGGTTAGGATTCTCCTAGTAGAGGATCACATTAGCTAAAAAAAAAAACAAACAAAAAAACTATGTACATATGGCCATATAGGATAAGGCTAAACAAAATGAACCAGAGGATATGGAATCAAGTTTTATCTTTGTGATGGTTGTTCTTAATGCATTATGTGAAGTTATTTCTTTTCTCTTTTTTCCCTCATGGTTTTATCTCATGTTTTTACTGTATCTTACTTTGGTACCTGGTATATTATATATACGTTTGTTTGTTTGTTTGTTTGTTTCAAATAGGGATGTTAAGGGGGGAAATCATATGATTTAGAGGGGGTAGGGGAGGGAAAGTATGAGAAAAATGTGGGAAGGTGTATTAATGTTCAAGAAGTAATGTACCTGATGAATGTAACTGTCACCACTCTATACATCACCCTAACAATAAAAAGAGTAAACTCAGAATACAAAATAAAAAATAAATTTGTATAAAGAAAAAGAAAATACCGCAAAGTCTTTGTACATATGGCCTACTATCTGGAGTAACCTGTCTGGGAGAGAAGTAAAATTACTATGAATATTTGCATATATATATATACACACAAATATATTTACATAAATATATATAGCCCCATATATGCTGATATTGAAAACATTTTCCAATTGTTTATGATTAGCTCTATGAACTTTGTGATATTACATACCCGTGGTATATAAAATGCATATATGCATGATAGGCATATATGGCTTATATGTTTGTTATTAATTAATTAACCTTCATGTGCTCACACTCCTAGGCTCAGCATATTCCTGAGGAGAAACCAAAGCCTAAGGTATACCATATTAGGTATGTTAGACCGAAGAAAGATGGAAGCTTTCCCAATATTCCAGGTAAATCTTAGGAAAGAATGTTTGCCGGGGAAAAGGGATGTGCTTCCTGCATAGTGAAATACAAGGAAGACGAACAAATATGTTAGAACGAGGTCTGAAGTGTTCCTGAAATTTGACTAGAACTTGGAATTGCCCAACATTTTATTACACTTGTTGTTTCATATCAAACAACATAGTGCCTTTTCCCCCAAGAAATATTTAATGCACTCTGAAGTACAGTTCTTGTTGGAGCACTACCGTAACAAACCCCTGGTATTTACAGAACTTTGGTTAATTTGTCAGTATACACAATGTAAAGAGTTAAACTCAGTTTCATTACAGTGGTGTGTTGGGGCCTTATAGTTATTTCATTAAAAATGTAACCCACCTCTTTGGAATTTTTAAACCAACATAGCTTGTACTTCAGAAGAGCCTGGTTGCATACTGATATGAAGCCTTTTTAGTAAATATCTGAATTTAGACCTTAGATATTGTGACTTAAGAAGCAGAAGACTAAAGGAGACAGATGCATATTTCATTCAAAAATTTGTGCTCTTATTCCCAGTTATATTTAACTGTGAGAATTAAATGACTTTCCTCAAAATGCTTATAAATTGAGCCTAGTGGTAGAGTGCTTGCCTAGCATGCGTGAAGGCCCTGGGTTCAATTCCTCGGTACCACATACACAGAAAAAAAAGCTGGAAGTGGGGCTATGGCTCAAGTTGTAGAGGTCTAGTCTTGAGAAAGCCCAGGAACAGTGCCCAGGCCCTGAGTTAAAGCCCAGAACTGGCAAAAATGCTTATAAATCAGTAGCTTGTAATATAAAATAGTTGTGTATGGCACCATATATATGGTTCAATGGAAAAGTAAAATAATAATAGAAAATTTCACTTAGTCTTTATTTTCCATTGCTTTCATGGCTTCATAATTTTATATAGCAATATTTATTCAAAGCCTGTTGATTGGGGTTTTTATTTTGTTCGGTATAGGAAATTGAACTTGGGGCTTTGTGTTAGCCAGTCAGGTGCTCTGCCACCTGAGTCATACTTCCTTCTAGTCACTCTTGATTTTATGATTTTTTTTAGTAGCATCTAGCATTTTTCCAAACAGCCTGGATTAGGATTATATTTATTTATTCTATTTATAGTTAGGATGACAGGCCTATGCCACTTTGTTCAATTTTTTGTTGGTTGAGTCCTGATCTCATGATGTTTTTCCTGGATCTGATTGGGAACTGTGATTCTCTCTATCTCAGCCTCCTTGATAGTTAGGATTTCAAGAATAAATCAAACTGTCCAGCAAATATTTTGCGAGAATTAGCTCTTTTCATACACTATTATTTTTTTTTTGAGTCATGGGGCTTGAACTCTGGGTCTGGGTACTGTCCCTGAGCTCTTCAGCTCAAGGCTAATGCTTTACCAATTAGAGCCACAGTGCCACTTCTGGTTTTCTGGTGGTTAATTGGAGAGAAGAGTCTCACAGACTTCCATGCCTGTGCTGGCTTTGAACTGCAATCCTCAGACCTCAGCTTCCTGAGTAGATAGGCTTACAGGTGTGAGCTACCAGAGCCCAGCTTCATACACTTTTAGAGTGGAGTTTTAAAGGAAAACTAATTTCAAATGTGAAAAGTGAATATAAAATCAGATAGCCTAACCAATTCCTCAATAAATAATATTTGTAAGGAAAGTATTTGTGAGCCACAAAGCATGCATAAGGCATCCATTCTCTCATGAAAGTATTTCTAGATTATCATTGGCAACAAACATCAATTAATTAATTTCTTTAACTTACACTTTCTTTACCCTCCCCATGAGATAGTAAATTTTGATTTTTTATGCTTTGTCTGTACACTGGATTTCTTCATGGTAAGTTGGCTGTAGCAACTTTGGTGGCAAATAAAACTTTATTCTATGAAGAGTTTACATTCATCATTCCAGGTATTATCAGAGATAGAACAGGGTCCAAGATTTTCCATTTAAAATTATACAAAATTAGACAGGAGTATTCCTAGAATCCTCCACAGGATGCATACTTCAGATGTCATTGTTAATGTTCGTATACCACACATACCATACAATGCATGCCAACGCATCCTGTTTAATTCTCAGGCTGTCCTTTAGAACACAGAGATTCCATAACACAGGGAAATAAACATATAATTCCAGCCCCAATTATTGCACCTGTGGCTTTCAAAATTTCTCAATATTCCTTAAAAAGCAAGATTTTAAAAATATCCTTTTTACTTTTAACATTGATGTAATTAAATCTCTATTTCAGCTTTCAGGAGTAGGAAAAACACCTCGCCTTTATTTCATTCAGCTTTATCAGCTTTTAATTGTTTTGGTTTATCTCTCTTCTTTCTGTGTCTCCCTTAGTGTTCACCATATGTGTACATCTGTGCATTTTTCCTCAATTGCTCTTAAAGCTGAATACCTCAACTTAAGATTCTTATGTCATGAGTCCATGCCACACTCATTTAGTTAACCTAACAATGAGAAACTACAGTAGCTGAGGATATAATCTGTCTTGGTATTTTCCTACTTCTGTTTGTATTTTCCAGTACAGGAATCTTATCTGAACCAGAGTTCAGTTGTGAATGCTGCATTGCATTTACTGGTCATGAACAATTATTCTACTTCATCGTGGACAAGATCCATAGTTTTTCAAGAGCTGCATTGCTTTTGATGACGCAGGGAATTTTCATCAGCCCCGTTCTGAGAGCCATTCAGTAATTTTTCCGTGTCTAAATTGTAGTACACTTTCCATTATCCATTTATTCTCTACGTAACAAAATGAGGTGCTGAATACGGTAAACATCAAAAAATCAAATGTCAGGGAGAACAAAAATACAATTAATATTTTGAAGGAACTCTTGGAAAAGAAAGAAGTTACTGGTTTTACAACTGGGCTTTATTTGTTCCTGGCAGAGAACATGTGATTGTTCCTGGCAGAGATCATGTGATAGATTCCTCAAGCAATTTTTATATGTGACATTTAATACCACACTAGAGAAAAGGCTTTTAGTTCATGGTTTGTGTGAGAAATAGTATGTATTTGTGAATCATGCCTTGAGACTTAAAGTAACAAGTGTTTTGTTTTTCAGGATTTAACCAAGTCAAGGATAAGGATCAGAAGAAGGAACCAACTCCTAAAAAGTCCGATGGTAAGTGCCAACACTGTCCACAAGTGCAGGAAGAGATTGTTCTGAATCTAGAGGCCATTTAGTGCCAGAGTCATGCACTCTACCATGAGCGGGAACCAGGAAATTTTTGACCTGACACCACATTATTCTTTCATTCATGTACAGGAATCATTTTCATATGTGAAGTCACATACTGAGGTTCTTTGTAAGGCAGTTCAGAACCCAAATGCCTGTATCTGACTGCTTGTGGTAGTAAGGGATTGAACCTTTAAACTCATGATAATCTGGGAGAAGTGAAGAAAAAAATTATATCACACACATATGTGGGGAGAGAGGAGAGAAAAAAGAGGGAGGGAGGGAGGGAGGGAGGGAGGGAGAGAGAGAGAGAGAGAGAGAGAGAGAGAGAGAGAGAGAGAGAGAGAGAGAGAGAGAGAGAGAGAGAGATTGGTCATGAAGCTTGAACTTTAGGGTCTAGGTGCTGAACCACAGTGTCACTTCCACTTTCCTATTGGTTGATTGGAAATAAGAGTCTCATGGACCTTTTAGCTTAGGCTGGCTTTGAACCATGACCTTCAGATATCAGCCTCCTGAGTAGCTAAGATTACAGGCATGAGCCACTGGAGCTCAGCTGTTTTGCTTACATTTTTTAGTAGTTTTACATACCTAGGAAAGGGGCTGCTTTTCACAAATAGACATTTGTAAACTGTGCCAGTTTACGTTTTGATAGCTCCTTGACAAAAATTGCTTAAAACTCTTGTGGCTGTACAATTTCTCCAGCAATTTGGGTTGTTTAAAGCATATAAAGAGGAATTTTTCTTCTGTAAATCATGGCTGGGTGAAAATGTGGACCAATCATTGTCTTGTTTAACATAACTACACACTGCTAAAATGCTCATCAAAAAATTTTAACCTCTATATTAGGTTATACATATTTTACATAAGTAATTGCAGTTGTCATGTTGTTTTTATCTCATATTTAGAATGTTATTTATTTTTTATTTTTTGCCAGTCCTGGGGCTTGAACTCAAGGCCTGAGCACTGGCCTTAGGCTTTATCAAGGCTAGAGATCTACCACTTGAGCCACAGGCACAGCATCACTTCAAGGTTTTTTTTTTCTTCCTCTATGTATGTGGTATCAAGGAATCAAACCCTGGTCTTGGTACATGCTAGGCAAGTACTCTACCACTAGGCCAAACTCGGAGCCCTAGAATTTTTTTTGGTTGTGAAGCTTGGACTCTGGGCCTGGGATCTGTCCCTGAGCTCTTCAGCTCAAGGCTACTGACCTGTCCCTTGAGCCACAGTGCCATTTCCGGTTTTCTGGTGGTTAGTTGGAGATAGTTTCAAGTTCTTTATTTCCTGGGCTGGCTTTGAACCACAATCCTCAGATCTCAGCCTCCTGAGTAGCTAGGATTACAGGTGTGAGCCACCACTCCCAGCTGGAATGTTATTTTATGTAAAATACCCAAATAATTCTTGTTAAAATATTTTGTTTCCAGCTGTTTCATGATTAAATGTCTATAAAAGTATACTCTGTTTTACCTATATAGTAAACCTTCCCCTCAAATCAGTGTATTCAGTAATTTCTAAGGTAGAAGGATGACATATTTTCTTACATATTTTACCAGAGTGTTATCTTTACCTTGAATATCTGTGAAAGTCCACCTTCACATTCTGACTAGGTGTTTGCTGCATGGGAGCCTAAAGTTCCACCTTAGGGTTCTGGTTCAGTCCCTTTGTAATATAATGAAGCCATATCTTCTATGTGCCTTTAACATTTTCCCAGAGAAGTTCTATTAGTTAACAGCCACAACTGTTGTGTTTTCTTATAGGTGAGGGGAAATCGGCGAAGTAATTGAATACAACAAAGCCCTTCTGCCAGCCATGTCACTGGGAAATTACAATAAAAACTAGTTTTCTGCATCAAATTCTTTTTAGAGTTGTCTATTATGCTTTTCATGGAATGATCAAAAAATAAGTTTCTCATGACCGTACATTAATACTACACATTTCTGAATGGAGATCAATCAGCAGCCAGTCACTTTCCTGTGAGGGTTACAAGCCTGCAACTCTGACCTGAATTTCTCCCAACTCTTGAGGGATGTGAGCTCATTGTGGTGAGTATCATAGGAAGTGGCCAGTACAGGAGTGTGATCCTGGTCATTCTGCCTCCCTTTGTGAAGGCTATAGAGCATGATCCCCTTCCACAGAAGAGCTCTAATCCACTGGCTGCCAGCGGCTCATGCATGTAATCCTAGCTATTCAAGAGGCTGAGTTCTGAGGATTGCCATTGAAAGCCAGCCAGGGCATGGAAGTCCATGAGATTCTTAAGTCCAATTAACCACCAGAAAACCGTAAGTGGAGCTGTGGCTCAAGTGGGAGAGCAGTAGCTTTGAGCTGAAGAGCAGAGTGACAGTGCCTAAGCCCAGAGTTCAAGCCCCACAATCGCCAAAAAATATAAACAAAATTTAAAAAAGAGCTCTAACCCTATCCCTTCATCTTCCCCTGGGAGGATGTGAGATTGGAACAGAGCCCAGCCTAGAGCTCCTAGCAGGTAGGGAGAAGCAAGTGATGGAAGCAGTAGAGAGGGGTAGGACCCCAAGGGGTCCTGCCAAGTGGAGGGGCTCTCCTGGACCCCCACCTGCTCCCATTGAAGTCTGCTTATTCAAGGTCAATAAATTACAGTAATAAATATTAATGGAAGGTCAGTTAAGGAAAAACAAAGTGGGGCAACTGTAAAAAATTAAAGTGGAAACAAGTGAAATGGGGGGCATACTAGACAGGGATTTCTGGGAAGGTTCAACTTTTCCTTTTTTCTTTTCCTTTTTTTCTATCTTGGAGATGGCCTTGCAATGGCTGTGTTCTGAGTGTGCACAAGTGGTAGAGCGCAGATGCTACTACTTCCTTTTCTAAGAAATAAATACATTCATCACTGCACAAATATATTGATACAAGAACAACACTGTTGAGAGAGTTTGCACTGTTACGTGTTGTTAAGAACCATCTCCTCTTAGCACTTCAGTAGCTGGGGCTGTGCGAGGTAAACAGACTCACTGGAGTAAAGTGATTTGTGCAAAAGTTCTTGCTTTTAACTTTATTAATGAGACTTTGACATCGTGTACTCCCAAGGATAGCTAGCAGAGCAACAAATTGAGCTCACCCTTCCTTGGGGCCAAAGCCCAGTCTTGAGTCCTGTGGCCAGAACTGACATCCACCCAGTGTGTACCAGCTGGCAAGACCACAAAGGCTCGGCCAGCAGATCTGAGGCCAGGTAAGCATAAACTCAAAGGTGTCAGCTGGCTTTGAAGAGGCTTTGGGATTGGTGATGAGGGCCCTGGTGAACCCATGAAGGCTTCCCATACATTCCTTGGCCCTATGTCTGCTCATGTACTATTCCAGGGCTTTCTCAAGACCCACAGCGAAAGCTGAGGATTCCCTGGGACTGTCCTTATAGCTGCTGAGATCTGAAATTGTAAACGATTATGTAAATAATGAAACAAATATACTTTTGTTTCTGAGCCAATTGATGTTCCATATTAATTCAAAGTGTACTTTGGCTTAAGAAATAAGTTTTGTGAATTTGAGTATGAGCTTTACCTTTTTTTTTTTAAGAATCATCATTTCTAAGTGAAATCTGCTATTTTCTGTTTCCTGTTTATCTGAATTCAGGAATTATGTTGAAGTAAGATGGCTGAATCTAAGTAAGGAAACTGAGTCACAGCCATGCCAGCACCTGCCCAGGTGCTGGAGGCTGGTGGCTTTTTTGCCATCCTGGTGCCTCTGGGCTGGGGGAGGGAATTCTCCAACCAGTGTTTGAAACCCTAGTGGTGAAAAAAGGCTATTCATTAAATGCGGATGCTTAGCTCACAGTGAAAAGGGAGGGTAAAACCCCCCCTCCCCCAGGTGATGAGTGGTGCCTACATCCCTGGAGACAAGGGCAGGCACTTGGCTGTAGGTTACTAGGCCTGTCAGTCTAGTACCTGAGACTGGGAGCTTCCTATGACCCTTCCTCCTACCTTGAGTCTATGGAAGTCTGAACCAGCTTAAGCACCAGGATACCATTGCCATGTATCTCCATGTTCAGGTCCTGTGTCCAGTCTCCTGGCTGTTTTCCCACCACTATCACATCCCAATTCAGCTCTCCATTGGAGCTGAATTGTCTTACTGGTATTGTATCTGTTGTTTCTGTCATCTCTGGCCTGTTTCCTAACTATATTGAGTGCATTTTTCTGCCTACTGGCCTTTGAGATGTGAGTCCACCATGCAGTCACTGGCCTTTTTAATAAAGACTCCAACATTCGAACTGTACATTCTGTGTATTCTGCATATACTTATTACAATGTGACTAAAGCATTAAACTATGAGCTACCTTTATTGCTCAGAGCTTAATTTCCTTGTGACACTGAACATTTAAACACACACACACACACACACACACACACACACACATATGCATGCACACAAGCACACACGGACATATAATCTAAGAAAAAGCAAATGAAACCAAGTGTTGTAGTAATCCAACCCCATCCTAACTACCCTTATCATCTTAAATACGGAACTAGCTGGGCACTGCTGGCTCATGCCTTTAATCTTAGGTACTTAGGGGGCTGAGATACAAGGGTCATTGTTCAAACCCAGCCTGGACAGAGACGTCCCTGAGAAACTTTTCTCCAGTTAATCATCAGAAAACTGCACACAAGTGATAGAGTGCCAGCCTTGAGCAAGAGCTCATGCACAGTTCCCAGTCCTCAGTTCTAGCTCTCTGACTGACAAAAAAAACCTACAAAAATATGTTGTGCCTTCTCTTTGAAATAACAGAGGAGGCTTGATACAGTATTGTGTGTGTGTGTGTGTGTGTGTGTGTGTGTGTGTGTGTGTGTGTGTGCAATATTATGCCACACAGATATTGAGCAAGGGAGCTCTGCTCCTAGTCCTTGAAGTTTTGTAGAGGAATCATCTACTTTCCAGTCATCTCACAGATGCGCCTGCTCAGGGTGGTAGAGGCCACTTGTGTCATTTGGGTTTTAGTGCTAATAGCATGGGGTAGGACTCCCAGGTATTTCCTTATTCCCAGAATGTGCCACTCAACATCCTAGTCCCTGATTTGGGCTCTGCTTTCATTTGGAGGGGCTCTGAGTTGGGGTTGGGGATAACTGGGGAATTGTTTTGTCTGAACCCAATATTAAAAGGACAAAGAAAAAAAAGTATAAAACAAAATGAAGATAAAACCTGCAGGCCCAGTACTGTGGCTCAGCCAGCCAACGGCAGTGTAGGGAAGCATGTTAACCTTGGTCTGGCCTGGAGCCTGACTAGGACCCATGCAAGTATCTGAGCAACTTGTGATATGGGACAACTCATTAATCCCAGACAAGTCTGTGGGTGTGACCAACTCATTAGAGTGATTGGGAATATTCAAAGGTTCTATTCTATTCCTTAGTCCTGTGGGTGGCACCTTCCCATAGCCCAAGAGCCAGGAGGGGCTTTGGTTCTCTCCAGCTCCAAGTAGAGATAGGACGGGAGGCTAACTTCCAGTTAATCCTGGTCTAGGTAGGAGATGTAGGAATAGCTCCCTCCTTACAGCTAGTGTTACTTTGGTGCCCACCACCTGCCACCCCTCAATCATTGTGAGTAGCAGTTGACAACTTGGGGCTCAGTCCTCTGGGGTCGAAAATGGCTTCTGAGGCTGAGAAAGCAACCTGTTCACTCTCAATTTCCACTCACCAAAGTACTGTCCTGGTATCATAAATTCAAGAGTTAGCAAAAGATCCGGAGTCTCTACTTATTCAATAAGGAAAGAAAGGGAAACATCTCTCTACACACACAGTGCATATGCTGCCCCCCCAATACACACAGAGAAATGAAAGATGCAGTTACTAATGGCCTTGGCAGCAAGTCCACACCCTCCCTCCACCTCTATACCTTCCAGTTCCAACACTGCCATAAATGTGTTTGTATTGTTTGTTTTGTCAATTTGGCAATAAAAAGTAAATCTGGTACCAGAACAGAACACAATTTTAAGACAAAAATCAACCCAGAGCTCTGTAATTGCACAAAGTAGAAGTTCAAAACCATAGGTAGGCATTCCCCCATTTAATTCTCCTTTTCATTTGTTTGTGGAGGGGTATTTTGGACCAGGAGTGGAGATTATTTATAGGTGTAGCCATTGAACAAATCTATTGTGAGCAATAAAACAATCTGAACTTGGGGCCAGGAGTTTGGCCTAGTGGTTAAAGTGCGTGCCTAGCATGCATGAATACCCGGGTTCGATTCCTTGGTACCACATACATAGAAAAAAGCCGGAAGTGGTGCTGAGGCTCAAGTGGTAGAGCTCTAGGCTTGAGAAAGTCCAAGGACAGTGCTCAGGCCCTGAGCTCAAGCCCAGGACTGGCAAAAAAAAAAAAACAATCTGAACTGGAAGTATAACACAATAAGTCACTTAGACACAACCAAAATGGAAACAAATGCAGTCTAACTCAGAAACATTTAGATAATAAATACATGAAAGCATGCTGAACATCCTTAGTCACAAAGTAAATACCAACCAAAATTTTACTCAATTTCTAACTATCCCTGTTCCTTTTTGTGTTGTTGTTTTTTGTCTGTTTGTTTTGGTGCAAGTCCTGGATTTTGAACTTTGGGCTTGGGCACTGTTCCTGAGCTTTGGCTCCCAAGGGTACCTGAGCCAAAACTCCACATTTGATATTTGGTGATTAAGTCTAAATAAGACTCTCATGGACTTCCCTGTTCAGGCTGGTAAAAAGCTCAGATCCTCAGATTTCAGCCTCCTGAGTAACTAGGATTAGGATTATAGGAAAGAGCCACCAACCCCAAGCTTACCTTATTTTTCTATGAGGTGGTAGGAAAAGGAGCAGGGAAGGTCCTTTCTCCATCAAACACTCAGAGTGGAGGTAGTTTTCAATCTTGAATATTTTAACCCATTTTTCATGTTCATTACAACCTTTTGTTTGTTCTTCATATGGGTTTCTGGTTTGATTTTCATTCACCATGTTTTTTCCATGGTTTGCTCTTGAGTTCCTTTCCCTTCCATTGGCATTTTATAAATTGTCTCATGTGCATTTCTAAATCTCGACATGAAATCCTGCTAAATTCCCTCTACATTCTGGATGTCTGTTTATCCTTGAGAATAGTTGAAGTTTGTTCTGTCCTTCCTTGACCTGTGTGGAGTCAGCATTCTATTAGGTCATATTCAGACCTGAGTTCTTCCTCTCCCCTATTTTAGAATGCATATAGCAAAAATCTTATATGAACTGTTTCTCAACATGTCCCAAGGCTTAGATATTTTGAGGGCATTGCTCAATGATATATAAATATGGAATGGCTGCATTTTTACCATATTGCTAACTTTTCCTTTGGCCCCTGAATTGTGGATTCAGCTAACTTTGCAGGAACTGGACCCTTGTTGAGATTTTTCTTTCCCTGAATGTCTGTCTTCCTATTTTGTTCTGTCCTGTACTAGATACCATGTCTCAGTAAGGACTGAGAGACTATTGTGCTATTTCTTCTAGGACAAAACTTTGCTGGCCATCCTCCTGTGTCTGTTTACTTTGCTGGCCATCCTCCTGTGTCTGTTTTCTCATAGACAGAACCTTAACCAGGACACATCAAATGCCTGCCCAGGTGTCTTAGAAATTCTTTCTATATCCTCTCTCACTTTGTCGGAGAGCCAGACAAGCCCTAGAACTGTGAGCACTGGCCTTGAATCAGGAAGATGTGGGTACAAATCCAGTTGGGTTTATGTTGATTTACATTCCTCCTGGTCTATACTAAGGAGTGGTAGAGCAGAATCATAGGAAGTTACATTTTTAGTTTTTTATTATTAACTGCTATCCTGAGTACATTTTTGTTCATCCTCTTTCCTCCTAAGAGAGATTATTCTCATGATGGAGAAACAAATGACCACAGAGAGTAGGGAAATCAGCCTTAGTCCAAACATTGAACTTGTGCCTCAAAGAATACTGAACCACTGCAATTCTATCTGCCTTTTCCTCCCTTTCTCCCTCTGTGTTTCGTAGTATTCAAATTTCAGAATTCTCAACATTTGCTTATATATGCTGTAAACATTTTAGCCAACTGAGTTCTGCTGCCCTATGAAATTCTATCTGGCTTCTCAAGTATGGATACATCTTGTAACCCAAGAACATTCAGTAGATATATAACTCAATTGGGCACCAAATTCTCCTATGGCTTTTATTCTAGTATTTGTTTTGAACTTGGTGCCTCATATTTCTGCTTAGCTTTTACACTGAAGTCTAGTGTTCTCAAACTTGAGAGATACTTCTACTTCTGGCTTGTTTTTCTTCTTAGAGATTTCTCATTGATTTTTCTGCCTGAACTTACTAGAATTACAAGTCTGAGCTCTCAGTACCTAGCAGGGTTCCTTCTTTACTAGCACTGAAACCTATTACTGGAGCATGACTCCCACACCTCCCCCACCCTACCTCATTCTCTTAACTATCTCCACCATCAACTGTAGGAAGTTGGAAAGTGAACTGTCTGGAGTGTGTAATGTGAATTATGAATTTTTCTTTTTACACATTTTCACAGAAGGTGAATAGATAAACTCAGTCACTCAAATAAATCTGACATATAATCATAACTATGCCAGAGGCTGTGATCTGAGGATTGAGCTTTGAAGGGAGTGACTATATAACACATTCTTGTGATGCTCTTAACTAGCAAATTAACCAGAAAAATTCAAGGAGTGAAAAAGTGATTCAAGTTGTAAAGCACCTGCCATCTGCGAAAAGGTGAATCAAAGCTTGAGGCCATGAGTTTAAGCCCCATTACTGTCTCAAAAGAGAGATTTTGATCTAATCCCAAAGCCTGCGTAGGAGTTCTCGGACAGTGGAGATTAGGAAGGGGTCAAGGAGGAGTTCAAGGTGATACCAATCCAAATTTTAGGTTTCTTAGGGTCAAAATGTTTCTTTGTTTGAAAACCTAGACAAATAGGCCCAAATAAGAGCTTTGGAAGGTTGGGAGTGGACTGAGCAGAATGTGCTGAGTTGGGCCTGGGGGAAGCCCAGCTAGATACACAAGGGTGGGTCCAACTGCAGTATGCTTTCCATGGATGAAATCGTTGATGTCAATCAGATTGGATCTGAGCAGGCCATGTGGGGATTCTGACAGTAGACACCTGGAGTAGAAATGGTAAATGAAGCTTAGACATAGCCTAACTAAGACCAAGAGAGGCAAAGGCCAAGAAAGGACCAATCCAGGCCTGACTTCTGTCACTATAGCTCAGTAATGTACTCCATACTCAGGTCTCCTGCTTCTTTTCCATAAAACTGAAAGTGATGTTGGGCATGCCCTCATTATGCTTGAGTAACTCTAAGGAGCTTTGTGGAAATGGCACAAGCAACATGGCCACTGTGTAAGGTTTACACCACTGTCCTCCAAGCTCTGAGATAAACAGGAACCTGAGGCCTGCTTATTGTGTTTTTGTTTTGTTTGTTGTGCCACAACTGGAGATGTAGAACATGAGAGATAATTGCCTATGGTAAAGGAAGCTGGGATATTAGGGTAATCACACTGATCAGGCTGAAGAAAGCTCAAGGCACATAAGTAGAAGTCAGTTGTCTACATGAGTGGGTTGGGCTGGGCAATCAGCCCCTAAGAGATGAGACAATGCAAGGACTGCCTTGCTTCAACTTTCAATTTTATTGGGGGCTCCATGTCACTCTCTGTGTCCTTGTATTTCTTGCTCCCTTTCTCCTTCCTATTTCCTTTCATTTCTCCTTCCCTTCCTCCATTCCTTCAGGATATTGACTTCCTGCATGGTGGTGCCTGTCATGGGCCATGAGATTCTGCATGGTTTCATTGGGAAGTCTCTGGTTTTAATCATCTTCCTGAGAAGTAACTGCACTTGATTTCAGAATGCAACACCTCCCCGACCTAGGAAGCAAATGAGGAGAGGGCCATGGATGCATATGACTGACAGGTTCCCCAGCAGGTAAATAATGCCTCATACATGCATTGGTGATGTGAAGAAGAGCAAGAGGAGAGTAATTCAGTGTTGGGGAGTAAATTTCTTATCAGGTGAAGATAGTAAGGTGTCTGGGAAACAAAAGAGAGACTCTGTTCAGAAGAGCCAAACTGGAAGACAGAACCACAACACAATAGAACAGCTGAAAGGTGTGGGAGAACAGCCATGAGAGGGAAAGCTAGGAAAGAGTTTGCCGCTCCAGCCATCACCACAAGGTAATCCTGGTAGCCTCCACAATTGTGTGGATGATGTATAAATGAGCATACGGGTATGTGTATATTCATTTGTGTTTCATTTGTGTGTGTGTGTGTGTGTGTGTGTGTGTGTGTGTGTGTCTTTTTTTGTCTAGTCCTGGGGCTTGAACTCAGAACCTGGGCAGTGTCATTGGGCGTTATTTTGCTCAAAGCGAGCACTCTGACACTTGAGTGATAATGGCACTTCAGCTTTTTTCTGTGTAATGTGGTACCAAGGAATTGAACCCAGGGTTTGGTGCAGGCTAGGTGAGCACTCTACCACTAGGCCACACTCCCAACCCATACATATATCTTTATATACATATCCCTATGTACATATATATGAGACTTTATGTTGACCCCAACAAAGAATTTTTTTATTTTGTTATGTTCTTCATCACACTATTCTAATTGGACATCTCAGTGCTGGGTTGTTTTGTTTTGTTCCACATAATCTAGACCTCCACTTCAAGTATTATGGTTGTTAATTTGAGAAAGAAAGTCTCATAACCTTGCTTGTCTGGACTAATCTTGACCCTGATTATACAAATCTCAATCTCTGCACTACCTAGAATTATAGGAGTGATTCTCTCCTGCAAGGATCAGTTCTGTTTTAACGTGCATTTAATTCAATGCCAGAGATGTTAAGCATTTCGTTGTGTTTCTGTGTTTGGGAATGGGAGGGTAGGTGCATGTGTATGCATAGATTACATATGCATGTATCTATTTATCTATGTATCTATATATATGAAATATATAGATATATGGATATATTAACATTTATACATGTATATGTATAAAATATTTGCCATTGTGGAAATGCCAGAGATTTTAATGGGAAAAGGACAAAAAGACTGTTAAAAGGTGAAAAATAAATTTTAGAAAAAAGGTGAAAAATACCAAAATCAACTTCGACAATATATTATAAAAGTGACAGAAGCTAACGAATTGTCATAATCACAAGGAATATTTCTGTGTAGACAGTATATCCTGCTTTTATTTGCCATTTCTGGGGCTTGAACTCAGGGCTTGAACACTGCCCTTGGGTTTTTTTCAAGGCTAGTACTCTACCACTTGAGCCACAATATCATTTCCAGCTTTTTCTGTGCATGTGGTACTAAAAAATCAAACCCAGGGCTTCGTGCTTGGTAGGCAAGCACTCTAATACTAGACCTCACTCCTGGCCCCCCCCCACTTTTCTTGCAATCTTGGGGCTTGAACTCAGGGCCTGAGCACTGTCTTTCGGCTTTCTCAAGGCTAGCATTCTACCACTTGAGCCACCGCACCATTTTCAGCTTTTTCTCAAGGAGTCAAACATGGGTCTTCATTCATGCTAGGCAAGCACTCTACCACCAGGCCAAACTCTGAGCCCATACTTTTTAAAAAATCTTTTTTGCCGGTCCTGGGCTTGAGTTCAGGGCCTGATCACCGTCCTTGGACTTTCTCAAGGCTAGAGTTCTACCACTTGAGCCTTAGCATCAGTTCTGGCTTTTTTCTATGCAGTAGTACTGAAGAATCAAACCCAGATCTTCGTGCATGCTAGGCAAGCACTCTACCACTAGGCCAAACTCCCGGCCCTTTAATCTTCGTTTTTGAGAGTGTGTCTTGTTATATAGCACAGGTGGAATTGAACTCATGGTGTTCTAAAAGGAGTGTGATTCTATACCCTGGCATATTTCATGAAAATCCATTCTTGTGGAAATATTCTGCATTTATAAACCAAGCATTTATAAAAGTTTCTGGAAAATATTAGCTAATGGTTAAATATGTATACTGCGAAACAAAGTGCTATCCTAATTTTTTCACTCTGATATTCTATCACACTAAAATCCCACAGTTTACAGTATAAATCGAGACCCTCTGTAAATTACCTTTAAAATAAAATTTAAAAATCTTACTGACAATTAAAAATGAACAGTATATGGTAATAACACAGAATATAACAAAATATAAAATACATATCTTAAAAAGACCTAAACATTTTAATAGTAACATAGTAACATGCAACTATGATGATTGTTTTGTCAGTCTGATGAAAGAAAAGTCTGCAGTTTAGCATGCTAAGAAAGGCTGTGCACGAGTATGTCAAAAATGTTATTTCATGAATGTGTGGTAAGTAAGCAAAGATAGTAGGATTTCCTAAATGTTGGAAGCTGTCTTAAGAAAGCTTCATTGATCCCTGAAATTTTGTAGTTCAAAATATTTGAGTCTTTTAGACCAAACTGAGCCCCAGACTGAAATCATGTCTCTCATGGTTACTCCTTACACCTGTCCACGTTATCTACCTTGAGGCTCGATGGAGACAGAAAAGGAGGAGGAGCAAAGGGAGCAGAATGTTTTCACACACAGCAAATGAGAAAGGGAAGTTGATTATACTGAGGGACAGCACTCGGCACTGAACTCTACCACATTCATTGTTCTGGTCACCTTTCAGCCAGTGTTAAAGACAACATCCTATTGTTTCCTTTTTCTTACCTGGTGTGCTATGGTGAGTGGTGCAAGGATCTGTCACTTACACTATCTCCTTTTTCCAAAACTTTACTTTGATCCTCAGGTGTTGGTGCATCTCTCTTGAGCCAGTGCAGATCTAGTCTTGATTTGGTCATGGCCCTCATTGATACTCCTGCTTTTCTAGAAATAGGAGCCTGAATGCAGGAAGTCAGTATTATATGTATATGAACATATAGTCATAAATAAGGGCTAAGAAACTTTCAATGCAGCATTCTATTCTTATTCTTGTCTTATGGAGTAGATTCTATAGTATCGGTTTCTTTCATATGAATTATTAAAACCTCATGGGTAAATTGCCTTTCCATTATGTATTTTTCTTTAAAAACAGACTTAGAAATGTTGTCATTTATTTTGATTTACACTGTCTGGATGTCAGAAGTCTGTTTATAACGAAGGACCATCAGTCATAGTCTTGTGTGTGTATGTATATATGTATATATATATATCCCCATATATGTATATATTTAAAAGTATATTATTTAAATATATAATTTAAAATTTTTGCCGTCCTGGGACTTGAACTCAAGTTCTTGCCGCTGTTCCTGAGGCGTGGTTCTCTACCACTCTGACTTTATCTAAATAGATTGTTGGAGATATGTGTCTTTCAGACTGTCCTACTCAGGCTGGTCTCGAAGCAAGATCCACAGATTTCAAATGCCTGAGTAGGTACTGCTACAGAGGTGAACCACAGGCATCAGGCAAAAGTAACATTTAAAAATTTTGTCTTCCGGGAGTTTGGCCTAGTGGTAGAATCCTTGCCTAACATGCACAAAGAGCCGGGTTCGACTCCTCGGTACCACATACATAGAAAAAGGCTCAAGTAGTAAAGTGCTAGTCTTAAGAAAGCCCAAAGACAGAGCTAATGCCCTGAGTACAAGCTCCAGGACTGGCAAAAAATATCTTTTTGTCACAGTTTGTATTCTTAGACACATTTCTCCAGAGCCGGAAGTTGGCCCTATTTTCTGAACGTCCTGTAAGTAGAAGAAAAGTTGGTTGAGAGAAAAGTGATATACACATGTATTTTCGGTCTTAGGGTATCTAGAAGGGTCCATTTGGCATACTGGTGGGAAAAGAGATATAGGTCCATAGGTGCTTGCCTTGATGGGAAAGACCGTTTCCAGGCATTATGATGATTTATAGGTACATGATCCACCATGGGCGTGTTCCACATTGTGCGCGTGCAGGCTCTGTGCCCACTCCTCCGAGTGCGATCTCATTATTGCGTATGCCCATGAGCAAGCTTTGATTCTTACAGCTTTACACCGTGAGGAGTTGGTGCAGTCATTTGCGTTCTCCTTAATATTGATCTTGAGGTTCAGGTAAGGCTACCTTGGGGTAGTCCTGGGTGCACTCTAAGTAAATGTGACTCCGTGTGTGTGTGGGGGGGGGGCAGAGGGCTTCGGTCAGGCGTGGCGTGTGGTCCTTGACCTTGTAAGTGGAGGACCCTCGAGGTGGCCATTCTGTCCTCCATAGGTGGCACTGTCGCCTGGCCTTTGTGGTGGTGGCGCGGCCTGGACAAAGTGAGGAGGTCGTGGGGTGGGCAGTGCGAGGGGGTGGAAAGGAGGGGGGAGGACACCTGCTCCACGGGGACGGGCTGGACCTGGTCAGCGGCCCTGGGGACCGGGTGGACGGGGAGGGTCCACTGCTCTGTGAATCCACTTCTGCAGTCATGGAAGATGGAGGCCGGAGGCTCCGCCCGCTACAGCAGCTCCTTGGCGGGCTGAGGATGAAAGGATCTGGTGTTGTTGCCATGCTGTGGTGAGGTGTCCACAAGGCACAGGAGGGAGGAGTGGAGGGGGGAGTGGAGGGGGGAGGGGGGATGAGGCTTTGGGGTGTGTAGGAGCGCTCATTGGTGGGGGTGCGGGATCTCTAATGTCCACAGGACAGGGGTCTTGAGTGGGGGGTGGGGACGGGAGCTTAGGGGAGGAACATGTGTGGGGATCTGGACACGGAGGGTCGTGTTGTGTTCAGCACTCATCGGTGTCAGGGTGGAGCCAGGGTCTCACTCCTCGGTGAATTAACTCCTGCGGGCAGCGACTAAAAATAAAAGGAGAACAAAATCTGTGATCAGAGCAGAAGGAGAATAAAATCTGTGATCAGAGCAGAAGGAGAGCATTTTCAGGCCCAGGCTTGTAAGGTAGTGGAAATTTGGCAGTGAGATAAAGACCAAAGAGAAATGAGCCTTTGTAAGTCCATCACAGGGCAGAGTGGGAAACCGGTGTTGTCAACAGGAGAGACTATGGATGCTTCCTCGGCACAGGCCAGGAGTCACCCAGGAAATGAGGAAAGGGCTGGTCGACTTGATTCCGAGGGATCTGTTCAGAAGGAAATCAGACATTCCAAGTGTGATGGGTTCTCTTTGCTCTATGAGTAATCTTCTCCACTATTTGGTAAGCAGTGAAATAGATAACCGTCAGTG
Organism: Megascapheus bottae; assembly: GCF_031878675.1. Taxonomy (NCBI): domain Eukaryota; kingdom Metazoa; phylum Chordata; class Mammalia; order Rodentia; family Geomyidae; genus Megascapheus; species Megascapheus bottae. The sequence continues at coordinate 35,609,056 of NC_143547.1, read as the reverse complement.
GTTCAGACTATAGTGGGAGTTGAACTATAGAAGGATCATGCTTTGAGTTCATTGTGGTATAGTGGGGAGACAGGAGGAAGATGAATGAGACAAGAACATTTAGGACGTTGATGAGTCCCTCAGGAAGCCTCACAGTGTGGCACATCTGTTGGACATACCACAGAGGCTGGGATCTTCCCTGGGCATGGGATGCAGCTTGGGCAGTGGGGACTGTGACTGCCCTTCTTGACTCTGCAGTATCTTTTCAGCAGGAAGTCAGAGCAGGAGGAAGGGTGACAGGGAGTCATACTGCTCTATGAATAAATGTCTCCACAAGGCCTTGAACAAGGACACTTATGACTTCTGCTAGTAATGGTAATTACTTAGGAGGCTAAGAGCTGAAGGATTGTGTATCTGAGACCCCTCTGGAGTAAGGAGGCAGCAGTGGAGTGGGAGAAAAAGGGACAGTGTGAGAGACTAGCATTTAGCCTTCAGTGAGCTGGGGACAGGGAAGTCTGTGATGGCCACAGGACAGATGCTGCAATCTTTCATTACCAGTGGTATAAATTGCAGGCCTGGGATGAGGAAAGTGTCTGGCAGTCTTGATTCTGTGGGATCTGGTCATTAGGAAGTTAGAGGAGGAGAGGGAGATAAGGAGCTCCCATGGGTATTTAAATCATCCGCTCTCTTTTGCCGCTAGCAGTACTGAATGATACACAACAGCCTGGTTCCAGTGGCTCATTACTGGTTCCAGTGACTCATGCCTGTAATCATAACTACTCAGGAGGCTTAGATGTGAGAATTATAGTTCAAAGCCAGTATGATTAGGAAATCCATGAAACTTTTCTGTTCATAGAGTCAGAAGTGGGGCAATGGTTCAAGAGTTCAAGTGCCAGCCTGTATGAAAAACTGGCCTTGCTTATTTGAAATTTGATAGAGAAGGGGGGAAAACTAAGACAGGGGGTGGGTGGTGGGTGGGGGGGAGGGTGATGGGTACCAAGACATATGAAAGGGTATCAATGTATGTGAATTAATGCACCTTCTATCTGGCAAATATCATGTAACCCTTTTATTAATTACAATAAAAATTAAATTATAAAAAAAGAAAAACTGGCCAGCACAGGCACAAAAATTGTTGGACTTTTTGGCCACTGGAGTGTCTGAGAGTGAATGAAATGGCCTTTGAGGTGGTGTTGGGTTAATAACAGGTAGGATGAACAGGTAGGAGTTGGACTGGGGACACTCAGCCCCAGGTGGGTGTGACTGTGATGATAAGGGGGCCAGCCACAGGAAGGTAGTGAGATGGGGGGGGCAGATTGTGATGAAAATGCTGGAATGCAGGGTGTGTCCAGCTCTAGTCTGGATTGTTGAGTCATAGGATGGTAGAGATTCCCACTACTGTGTGAATCAACTCCCTTATGTCTTGAGCAGTAATAAAATCCATGAAGGTGCCTTCACTAATAACTGCCAAGAGGCTTTGAAAGGGATTTTTCCCTTGAACTCAGGGCCTGAGCACTGTCCTTGGGCTTTCTCAAAGCTAGAATTCTACCATGTGAGCCACAGTACCACTTCCAGCTTTTTTCTATGTATATGGTACCAAAGAATCAAACCCAGTTCTTAGTGCATGCTAGGCAACACTTTACCACTAGGCCAAACTCCTGGCCCCAGAATGATTGTTTTGAGGAGAGTTTTCCAGACTGTCATCTCAAAACCAATCATCAAAACTTGGTCTTGAGATGTGGTTCGAGTGGTAAAAAAAAAAAAAAAGAATCCATCCATTGAGCAAATAGAAGCCTGGAAGTTTAAACTCTAGAAGAGCGAAAAAATTTCTGATGGCGTAGGCATCTTGACACTACACAAGAATATGTAGAACACTCCTCTATTCTAGAAACCTTTTGCTTCCAAGGGGCCTAGGTAAAGGGAATGTTATGAAAGTACTAGTAGCTCCAATTTGACTTTGTTATATATATTTTTAATCTTATTTCATGCTGCTCTGATAGCAAACCATATGTCATTGATAAAATCAGAAGTCCTTAATCTGTTAAGGCTACTAAAAATATACCAGAAAAAAATTTACTGCCATTGGATTGTCCAAATATTAATACAAGAGAAAGTAGTAAAAGACAAAAGATGATATTCTATGAGAACTGAGGATTTGTGTGCCTATTTGAAATGAGTTTAGTTTACCATATATGTGTCTGGAAAGTGTGCATGTGTATAGTTGCTCTATGACATATTGTGAATATGCCTCCATAATATATAACATTTCTAAGTCAGCCTTTCATCACAAGAGTAGTCGTGAGGTGCATTTTCCTAATGTCAATGTCATATTTCAGAGTGAAATATGGGGAGGAGACGGAACTATAGGCGCAGAGGGCCAAGAAGCCGTGGAGCGTCCAACCAAAAGCCTCGAGCTAATGAGGTGAGTATCTTAGCCAAAGTTCCTTTTTATATGTAATGTGTGTGTGTGTGTGTGTGTGTGTGTGTGTGTGTGTGTGTGTGTGTGTGTGTGTGTGTTGAGAGGAAAAAATGTAGGAGAAAATGAAAATGTACTCATTGACCGACTATATAATTGTAACTCCTCTGTATAATACATTTAGTATGAAAATTTTAAAATAAAAAAATGTAATCGTGAATAGATGCAGGAATAAGTGTGCAGATGGGCTGAGTCTAATGAACCTAGGGGATGATATTGTAGTGATGCCTGAATACATATGCTCATCCAATTTCCCTAAGTATGTTCAGTTACAGTTTTGTGGTGCCTATATTCAAGAGATGGTACCTACTTACCTTAGTATAGATGAAAATAACTTCAAAGTCCTTGAGGCCTACTACTTGGAGTAATCTGGTTGGGAGAAGAATAATAGTACTTAATACACACACATGTTGATGTTCAAAATGATTTCAACTTATATATGATTAAATATACCTATATGTTATCTATGAAGATTGAACATCTGTGATATGTAAAATGCTTAGGTCTATGGCATGCACACATGTACTATGTATTACTGATATGTGTTCATGAAACTGCACCTGCTCACACTCCTAGGCTCGGCAATCTACTGAGGAGAAGCCACAACCAGTGAATGTATTAGGTGAATTTTCCAATGTTCTGTCTAAGGTGAAGACAGAAGATGTAGGAGCTTGCGACATTCCAGGTAATTCCCAAAGGGATGTATGCTGGGGAAAAGGAGTGTGAGTCCTGAATAGTGAGATTCAATGAGGAAAAGAAAATAAGTTAGAAAATGTTCTGAAATTTTGCTGCAAACTGACTGCAGAATGGTGGTCTCTTGATCTTCCCTAATTCAGTCTCCTGGGTAGTTTAGATTTTATTGATTTTATCTACTCTTCGCAGCAAAAACTTGTGTATGGGATAGCTGTTTTCATACAGTTTCATTGTTGATTCTTTTTGTTTTTGTCAGTCATGAGGATTGAACGCTGGGCCTGGGCACTGTCCCTGAGCTTCTTCAGCTCAAGGCTACCACCCTACCACTTGATCCACAGCACCACTTTCTGTTTTTCTCATGGTTAATTGGAAATAAGAGTATCACATAATTTCGTGCCCGGGCTGGCTTTGAACTGCAATTCTTAGATCTCAGCCTCTTGAGTAGTTAGAATTATAGGTGTGAGCCACCGCACCTGGCTCAATGTTGATTTTTAAGGAAAGCAATTCCAGATTTAGAAAATCTAAAAGAAGCTAACGCTACCAATTCTTCATTGCGCAATATTCATAAGAAAACGTTTTTGTGGTACAAGGTAAGCATAATGAAAGCACTCCCTGGTGACAAGGTTTTTAAAGTATCATTGACCACAATGTTCATTAATTTCTTCAAATCTTTCCTGCTTTGCTGGAACACTGGATTTCCTCATAGGAAACAACCTAGCACCTTTAGGACTAAATACAATATTATTTTTACAACACAGAGTTTAGTTTCATCACTCCAGTTTTAGAAGAGATGCAACAAGTCCTAAAATTCTTCATTTAATGTACAGAAAATTACACATAAAATACACCTGGACTCCTCCTCAGTCTCCAGAGTTCAGATGTTCAGTTAATTCTCATACAACACACCACACAGTGTATTCATTTTGATTTATCCACTCGCTGTTCTTTAGAAAACAGAGATTCTATAACACTGGGAAATAAACATATAAAATCTGGCCCCAAATATTGAAGTGTAGTTAAAACAAACCTCAGTATTCATAAAAATGTAGCATTCTTTTAAAATATTTGGCATATTTTTAATTTTGATATTGACATAGTATGCATGTTTTAGTTTTCAGGAAAATGAAAAAACTCACATTGATTTCATTATTTTTTTCGAGGTATTGAGATTTATTGAAAATCTACATTCATATTAAAATAGCTTTATACACATTTCCCTGTATAAGATTACAAATATACAAACATGACTTCTATCAAAGTCAGCATCCTGAGTGTTAGAAAACTTTAGGTCTTAATTTACCACTTCAATTGGTCCTCCCTGTCTCCTGGTGAAAAACAGAAACCTCTTTGAATTTCTCAAGACCAATCTTGACTTAAAAAAACCAAAAGGCAGTGGCACTGTGGCTCAAGGGGTAAGGTGGTAGCCTTGAGCTGAAGAACTCAAGGACAGTGCCCAGGCCCACAGTTCAAATCCCACGACCAACAAAAAAATTAGCAGTCAAATATTAAAATGTTCTAACTGGTCAGAAGATGAAATAAATAATGGCTATTCCTCTTCCTGTTAGGGTGATTATGGGGAGGTCCCAGAATGTTTCAAATGGAAAATCCAGTCCTAGGCAAGGTTTCTGCTCCATAGATTTCCTAATGTAGACAGATACTACCCTTTATCTTCATCCTTTAACTCCAGAAAATTAGAGCTAATAACTTTTTAAACTGAATGAAGAGTCCAAAAATGTTAGTCCTAATTTAAGGACTTATTATTAGAAAGGCCTTAAGACAAAAGCAGAAAAGCTAACTAGAAATTTCAGACTACCTTGGAAATTTTACAGTAAAACAAAAGGGACAAAACTGGTACAACAGCCCATTCGTTGGTCCCTAGACCCTACAGCTAAGAAGTCTCTCCTTTACTGAGTCATGGTCACTATGGTATGAATCTCAAGGGTTTGAAAAGGTAGTTTAGGTATTGATTTTCACAATTTTCAGTAATTATTTGTAATGACACACACTTTCCTTCTTTTCATCCTCATCCTCCAATGATTTCTTTTACAAAGAGGCATCAACCCAGGGGACTGTTAGGAAAAAATGTCAAATGCTTCATGATTTCATTATATTTTTATCAGTTTTTAATAGTTCTTTGCTTCTTATCTGTCTCCTTCTTCCTACCTCCTTACTCTTTAACATATTTTTTTTTCAGTTTGCTCTTAAAGCTGATTATTTCAAATAAAATTTCACATACTGTAGTCCCTTGGTACACTCAGTTAAGCTAACTGTGAATATACACTAATTGAGGATATATTCTGTCTAGGTGTTTTGCTACTTGCCTTGATAATTTTTCTGTATAGGAACTTTATCTTAATGAGAGTCTAGGTGTGAAAGTTGCATTGCACTTACCGGTCATGGACTTTGGTTCTGCTCCAGTATGGACAAGGTCATTATTTTTTCAATAGGTGTTTTTTCTTTTGATGACCCAGGAAAGTTTTATCAATCTAGTTGTGTGAAAGTCATTCATAAATAAATCCCCATTTCTTACTTTTTCTTTTGCCATTCCTGGGGCTTGAATTTAGGGCCTGAGCACTGTCCTTTTCCCCAAGGCTAGTGCTATACCGAGCCACACCACTGTTTTTGACTTTTCTATGTATGTGGTACCGAGGAATTGAACCTGGGTCTTCGTGCATGCTAGACAAGCACTCTACCACTAGGCCAAACTCCTGGCCCCTATTTCTTACATTTCGTACACTTATCATCTTCCATTCTCTTCTCTTCCTCTATTCTGAAATGTGACTATTAATATGCTAAGCATAAAAAATCAAATGGTAGTGAAGACCAAAATATTCACCTTAGTAGTTTGAAGGAAGTCTCATTAAAGAGCAAAATTGCAGATTTTACAACCAGGGTGTTTTATTCCTGGCAGAATATTTTGATAGGATCCTCCAACAAATATTATTCATGACACTTATTACCACACTAGGAAGTAGGCTTTTGTCTCATGGTCTGGGATGAGAAATATTTGTATTTATGTATTTGTGAATCATGCCTTGAGACTTAAACAAGGCACTTAACAAGTCCTTTCCTTTTCAGGGACCAATGTGGTTAAAGTTCAGAAGGAGGAATGGGCTCCTAAAATGTCAGAGGGTAAGTACAGACAATGTCTTGCAAGAGGGAAGTTTAGAGACTGGAGACCTTTCTAGTGCCAGGAGCAGGCATTTGTATCACCATGAAGGTGAATCAGGCCATTTCCACTTGCTACCACATTATTCTGTTATTCATGAATGGATATCATTCCTACTATTTTCATATCTGAAGCCACATGTTTAGCTTCTTTAAAAAGTAGTTCAAAGTTGAAATGGCTGCCTTTGACTGCTTGAGGTTGAAACAAATTTGGCCCAAATCATATTAAATTGAGAAAAGTAAAAACAATTGGTTTAGATTTTAAGTATTTTGCATACTTTCAAAAGTGGCTGCATTTTACAAATATATATTTGTAAAATAGGCTAGTTTACATTTTCATCAATTCCTGGGGAAAACTCTTGTGGCTATAAAATTTCTCAAGCCAATTGTGTTGATTTTATGAATATGAAGAGGAAGTCTTCCTTAGTAAACAAGGAATTTGGATGAAAATGAAGACCAATCCTTATCCTGTTTAACTGCACAAATGCTAAAGTGCCCATAGAAACATTTTCTATTTCTCTATATTGGAAAAAGGGCACTATTGCTTGTACATATACTGAAGTAATTCTAGTTTTTGTGATACTCCTTTGTCTTTTATGTTTAGAATTTTATATTATGTCAAATACTCAAATAATTCTTCTTAAAATGTTCATTTTATTACCAGTTGTTTCATGATTATATTTCTCTATAAGAATACTCTATTATACCTCAGTGTTAAAAGTTCACCTCAGAACAGTGCACTTAAGCTTTGCTGAGTTTGAATGATGTCTTACATTTCCTTCTATATCTCATTAGAGCACTTGGTTTCAAGGTATTATGAAGGTGTGTGAAAGTCCACCTTCATGTTCTCCCCAGGGATTTCTTCATGCGATTCTAAAGGTCCACTTTAACTGTCTGCCTTTGTTTCTTTGAAACAACCAAGATCTATTTTGTTTGACTACCTTTGACATTTTCTCCGTGATGCGTTCTTTTAATTAACATCCCTAAATGCTGCTTTTTTTTCCCTAATAGGTGGCGAAAAATCAAAGCAGTAACTGAATTCAAGCAGCCACCAAACCCTTCTTCCAGACATGTCATTGAGGAAATACTTAAAATAAAATTTAGCTATTTGGGGCAAGAAATTCTTGTGATACATTATCAACTTTATTTCTATAGTTTAATGTTAATTAGAGATTATTTATTTGGATTTCTTTACTTCCTTGTCTTTATGTAAGTCAATCATTTGAAGATGCATTTATTTGAATAGCTTATTGTATATAGTTCCTATTTCCAGGATATTATCTCTGTGTTATCTTCCCCCCTTTTTTTGAACAATCTAGTATAGTCAGTCAGATACTTTGTTCCTGCTACATTCAGCATTACTCTTTAATTTTTTTCCTGAATTTGACACTGTATATAATTTTGCATACAAGAAAACACAGAGGAATTCCTTTGTCTATGGGCACAAGTGGTATTCTTTATCTTTGACCCTAATTTTTTCTTGCCAGTCCTGGGCTTGATTTCAGGGAAAAGCACTGTCCTTGGGTTTTCTTAAGGATAGAGCTCTACCACTTGAGCCACAGCACCAGTTCTGGTTTTTTCTATGTATGTGGTACCAAGGATGTGGTATTTGTATTCAGGTCCTGGGTACTGTCTCTGAGCTTTTTTTCTCAAGGCTGGTGCTACACCACTTTAATCCACAGCTCCACTTTTATTATTGTGCAAACCAGTCAGGTATTTGAGTCTTATTTCCTCAGCTATTGAGGAGGGAGAATTAAGAGGATCAAAGTTCAAGGCCACTTTGAGCAAAATCAACTCGAGGTGGTATCTGATGAGGACTTGAATGTATCTGATGTGGTAATACCTAGCCAGCATAATATGCTGTATTCAATTCCAATTAGGGAAAAACTAAAAATCTAGGAGATTTTGCTGGTTCCTTTGGAGGAATAATGTAATGAGTATTTTTCTTGTGTTAATCTTGAAACTCTGTCCTCCACATCCCAATCCCCTGGTAGATATGAACCACTAGTAACCTGCCTTACAGTTGTTCAGAAATGCCACAGACTGAACAAATAGTTCCCTCAGTGATGGTGTGTCTGTTGGGAAGTTGTCAAACCCTAATTCAGAAAACCAGGAAAAGGGCCGGGAGTTTGACCTAGTGGTAGAGTGCTTGCCTAGCATGCACGAAGTGCATGCCAGAAGTGGTGGTGTGGTTCAAGTGGTAGAGCTCTAGCCTTGAGAAAGGACAATGCTCAGGCCCTGAGTTCAAGTCCCAGGACTAGCAAAAAATAAAAGCAGGAAAAATACTGCAGGACATGTGGTTCAAGTTGTACAATACCTGCCTAGCATTTGGGAGCCTAGGTGTACAAACTCCAGTACCAAAGAAGAAAAAATTCTGCCAATGGCCCTAGATAATGGGAATCAAATGAAAGTATTGTCTCATCCTTGACATTTCAGTTTCTGCTGATATTCTCTCAATGGCTCCATAAGTGGGAGTTTGTCAAATGGATATATGAAAACTTTTAACATATTCATCTAATCCATTGTCTCATAGTCTCAAGAATGTTTTCACTCACAGAGAAAGTAAAACTGCTAAGATTTATTTGAAGAGAAATAAAAAAATATGTTCTTGGTTATTAAGGTGTTATAATGAAGAGTTAGGTGATATGCTTGTGTGTATATTTGGCTCAAGTACAATAGCACCAGTCTTGAGCAAAAAAGGGACAGTGTTCAGGCCCTTAAGTCAAGCCCCAGGACTGGCACATATGAATGCATGCATATGTGCTCATGTGCCTACCCACACACATGCACACACACAATGAGGATACATTAACCTGCACAGAATTTAAATGTTCAAATTCTGCTTCCTTATAGTTATGGACCAGTGACTGACAAGGGTTGAAAAAGTAACAAATGAGTGGAGCCTGTGGAGTCAGTCTGACACGTTGCTAACTTAGAAGGACTGTATACATTATAGAACAGTAAACACAGAACAAACAGAACATATAAACAGTTAGGAAATGTTTTGTTTGTGCCCTCAGAGTGAAGTCAAGTTGCTTTACCAAACTAAGGAGAGACTATGTTTTTGAGGAGCAAGATAGCACTGATTTGCCTCTGTTTTTATGAGTGGTACAAAAATGAGAGCTAAGTGATTTTTTTGGGGGGAAGGGACATGGAACAGCAGAAGCACAGAATGAGAGAAAACAAGGAGAGGAATTCCTTTTCTTTGAAAAAGAATATTGGACAAGACCCATTGAGCCTTTTCCTGAAATTTGGTGACACAGGCCCTTCACTGAAATTAGCTGACTCAGCCCTTATCAGGTGTCACAGGCAGCTGCAAACATAAACCTTAGCCACACCACAACAATATCCTCTGCTGTCACAAATCTCACAAATTCCATGGCTCACAAAAGCATACTGCAGTGTACTTCCCGCCTCTAGTGAATTTCTCCACTCCCAGCTCCCTATCCCTGTGGCTCCATGGAGATGGAAAAGGAGGTGGGGCAGAGGAGCACACAATATTTTCACACACAGCAAATAAGGTTCTGAGAAAGATAAAAAGTTCATTATAATGAGAAATAGCATTTCACAGAAAACGCTACCATCTTCATTATTGCAGTCAATTTTTGGGCAATTTTAGAGACACGGTCCTATTTTATTTTCTTCTTTACCTGCTATGCTCTGATGCATGATGCATGGATCCTTCACTTGCTATCATCAACATATTCTTCCCAAAACTTTACTTTGAACATCAGGTGCTGGTGCATTTCTCTTGAGTCAGTGTGGATTTTTTCAGCTGGTGATGGTCCTCATTGCCATTGGATATCCCTGTATTTTTAGATTCCTAGAACTAGCAGCCTGAATGAAGGCAAAGTCAATAATAGATACATATGACTATACAGTCATACATAAGAGTTAAGAAACTATCAATACAGTACTTTATTCTATTTCTAATCTTTCTGTGTAGCAGGTTCTATAGCATTGGCTTTTTTATAGTAAATGTACAAAAAATAATGGATAACATATGTTCCACTATAATATTGTCTAATAAATAGGTATGTATAAACTTTGTGCAAATTATTTGAATGTGCATCTGGCATAGGTCCAGGAACATAAAAGCACCAATGTATGCAACATCACAACGCAGTTCTCCTGAATCAAGATGTCATTCACGAAACTCTGTGATCACTTGTTCCCAGCACATGATAATCACATCAGCTTATCTGTCCTAGTTCAATATTTATGCATTCATAAACTTTCTTTCTCTTGATGAAAGTTACGTGCATTTGAATACTTTCCGACAAAATTCTGAACTGCATTTATTTTTCATTTGAGAGTGCTTTACTTGTGCTTGTTCTGAAGCTTGAACTCAGAATCTGGGCAATGTCCATTAGATTTCTTTGTAACTGGTTCTCTACAACTTATGTCACAACCCTCAGACCTTTCTTGAATAACTAAGATTAGTTATTCATTGCTTGAATATTTGAAAAATATTTCAACAGTAATTCCATTGTTCTAATGTACATTCTTCTAATTACACCACATAAGTGTCTTTATATTACACCAAGTATTCATAAAATTATTTTAATGTACATGATAGAAGACTAACTGCTTCCATGGTAAAGTCTGGTTCCATGTCTGTAGTGTCCATCAAGAAGTTATTAGGAAACAGTGCCAGAGACTGAAATCACCATGACTCCCCATTCTGGATATTCCTTGTCCAGGATGAGGTCATGTCTGTCTGTGAAGATTCGGATAAGTCAGAGCATCTTTTCTATGTATGGCATCAGTGGTCCTGTGGTGGCTGTGGTCCCATATTGAGGTGTTGGTGTCACCAGATTCAATTCAGCCATTGAACATTCACATTACAGAAATGTCAACTATCACCCACAGGAGCCTCTTATGCCCACAGCAGAGAAGACCTGAAATGACAGGAAGAAGACACTGAAACATCTACTCCTGGTTTGGTCACAGCTAGCATTAGTCCCAGGCCAGCTTACTCCTTGGAATATGACTTTCTGCATGGGGACAGATGAAGGCAACCTCAGGTAAGCACTGTTCCCACTTCCTGCAAAGCTCAAGTATTATTGCTGTTCAAGAGAGTTTAAAATGGTCTACAACCCTCTATTTTTCTCTTGCTAACATGAGCTCATTTGTAAGTTATTCATGAACTGTTCTCATACTTTCTTTTTGCTTCCCCTGAGCAAGCTTCTACTGGCTTATGCCTGTTTACTTAGGTAATCAGAAGTCTGAGATCTGAGTTACCATGGGGCAAAGCGAAATTATGAATGTAAATCCTTGTGACTGAATTCTAGTCAGCTACCAAAAAGGTGGAATTTGAGCTGTTGCTGAAGGAGTAGACCATGAGCCTGGAGCCAAGAACACTCAGGGACAGTACTCAGGCCCTGATTACTAGCCCCAGGATCGTCACACACAACACACCCATGCGCATCCATACACATTTTTGTCATTATACGCATGCACCAACAAGACAAATACATACTCATACACATATACTGACTTTGCAGTAGGAAGAATGGAAAGGCAAATGCTTGGGTAATTGTAAGGCAGAGGTGTAGATGCTTATGTTTGAGAAAAGGCAATCAATCCCAAGTCACACACAAGCCAAAGTCCTTGTCCACCCTGACAAAGTCTCTCCCTGGTCCCAGTGCTGGGTGTAGAATCCATTGGTACTCTGAGTTAGGGTATCCTTCATGGGCCTGGAAACATATTACAAGATGGTGCTGCAGGAAAGGGCAGGGTACGTCTTAGGGTTGGATGAGTGTGTGGTGAAGAGCTTCTGAGCTCTTATGTGCTGTGCAGCTGAAGGCCAAGATCCTGCTTACCTCAGTTTCCTGCCCTGTTCAATGAGCATAATCATACCCCACTATGCCAGGAGTAATCGTGACCAATGGAGAGATGGGGCCCTGAGATTTGGGCTATGAGGAGAGGAGTGCTTGAGAATCACTAGGGAAACACAGACTTCGAGCAACTGGCTGAGGCAAAGCCGGCAGATGCCTTATCTAAGGTGTTCAGGGCAGTTGATCAGAGGTAACTGGACCCATAGGTCCAGACCTGCTGAGGTTGTGCAGTGTATTGGTCTGGCTATTGCTGTCCCCATCCCCTTCTGCAAGTCCTTATCTCTCATCACAGGGAGCCTGTATATGAGCTCAGGGAGCTCATGCATCTGTAGTTGCTGTGACCACAATGCCATGAGAAGTCACCTCAGCAGCCACTAGGTCAGCAGTTGTGACTCCCAGGGTCTGAGAGAATTTTGAGTATATTAAATTGTGTATTGTTGCCAATTTTTATTCAGTAATTCTAATGAATTTTATATAGTATTTGGAAATTCCATTTATACTTTAATTTGTGGATGTTAGTATTATGGTGAATCCCAATATATTTGTGTAGTATAATGTGTTTATTTCACATATGTTGCTGAAACATACAAAGAAAACATCAACTCAAAAGAGCCAAATAAATGATTATATATTTAGCTCATGGAATTTTATGCACTTGTGAGATGGAGGAATATTAGTCTCCCATAGAGAAAACAATGCAATAATCCGGTTATTTTAAAGGGCACAGTGTAAGAATTTTCCACACAGATTTCCTAGCCATAAGAAGAAGGCCTGTCTTGATAGTTTCAGTCATTAACAGAAATCATTGAAAAGGTTTTTGATGATACAGACTTAAGTATATTTCACCAGAGGAGCAATTCTATAGCATTAATCAGAACTTAATAGCAGCATTTTGTTATGCTTACAACCCTAATTTCTGCTCCTGATCTCCAGGTAGAGGTACCCATTTCTCGTCTGATCTATCTCACTAGCATAAATATTACTTGATGTTTTAACTAAAAATACTGTACTCAAAGCAATTGGTTACAGGTAGTGATAGGTTAGACATCCCAAAGGAAGATATCAAAAGCAAACACTTCATAAAAAATAAAGTCCAATGTCAGAATACATTAGGAGATGATGAGGTGTCAGCACCCATATTGCGTTTATTAATCTAGTAATGAAATTAGAGAAATATAAAAGCCATCAGGAATGAGGGTCTTTATCTCAGAAGAGTGGGCAAACTCCTAGTCAGAAAGAAAGATGGAAATAAAGGATTGGAGTAATACTCCAAAAATTATATAAGGATAGATAGATAGATAGATAGATAGATAGATAGATAGATAGATAGATAGATAGACAGATAAACGAGTCTCACAGACTCCCGCTCAAGTTGGCTTTCAACCCTACTCCTTGGGTCTCAGCCTTCTTAGTAGCCAGGATTACAGGCATGAACCACAGGCGCTGGCAACAGTAACATTTTACAAAAGCTTTTTTTTTTCATAGTGGGTGATTTTAGACACGTTCCTCTATGGCGGCAAGCTGAGTCTGTTTTCTGAATGTCCTACAAATAGGAGAGAAGTTGGTTTGCAGCAGAAAATAGAGCTGTGCAGGTCTGCCTACAGAGAGGTAAAGAGGTTTAAAGCCTAAAGGTGCTTGCCTCGTGGCTGTGGCCATTTCTAGACATTATACTTAGTTATGACGGTGCATGCTCAGCCCTGGGCATCTTCCACATTGCGCATGTGCAGGCTGTGTGTGCAGCCCAACTCGCGCGGGTTCCTTACTGCGCATGCGTTAGAGCGAGCCTTGGCGCTTGCAGGGAGGTGGAACGCGCACTAGTTAGTGCTGCATTCTCCCTAACTTTGATCTAAAAGTTCAAGTGGGGCCTCAGCACTCCTGGCTGCAGTCTAAGTAAGTCTCAGTGTCTAAGTAAGTCTAAGTGTCTCCCTGTGAGTGTGTTTGGGGGTAGGGAGCGCAGAGGTCTTCGGTCGGGGGTGGCGTGTGGTCCCTGGCCTTGTAGGTGGAGGAGCCTCGAGGTGGCCGTCCTGTACTCCACAGGGGGCACTGTCGCCTGGCCTTTGTGGTGGTGGCGCGGCCTGGACAAAGTGAGGAGGTCGTGGGTTGGGCAGTGCGAGGGGGTGGAAAGGAGGGGGGAGGACACCTGCTCCACGGGGACGGGCTGGACCTGGTCAGCGGCACTGGGGACCGGGTGGGCGGGGAGGATCCACTGCTCTGTGAATCCACTTCTGCAGTCATGGAAGATGGAGGCCGGAGGCTCCCGCCTGCTACAGCAGCTCCTTGGCGGGCCGAGGATGGAAGGATCTGGTGTTGTCGCCATGCTGTGGTGAGGTGTCCACAAGGGACTGGAGGGAGGAGTGGAGGGAGGAGTGGAGGGGGGATGAGGCTTTGGGGTGTGTAGGAGGCACTCATTGAATTTATGTGAGCAAGGCTGCTCTGATGTCCACAGGACACGGGTTCATGTCTTCTTCACTGTGGGGTAGGGGCGGGGTGTCGGGTGGTCAGGAAAAGGCTTGATGACTTTGATGCAGTGGTATCTGCTTGGCACCTCCTCAAGGCTACAGTGGAAGAATGACGGAGTCCGACTGCACTGTGAGTCCACTGATGTGAGCAGTGAGTAATACGTTGGAGATTAGTTTTGGAGTGATTCAATTTTTTGAGTTGTTGATATATTTTAGATATGAGGCCTTTGTCCGTTGTTTGGTTGGTGAAGATCTTCTCCCACTCTGTAGGCTTCCTGATTAGTTTACTAGCTATTTCCTTTGCCATACTAAAGCTCTGCAGTTTAATGCAGTCCCGCTTATCCAGCCTTTCTCTTATTTTCTGTGACTCTTGGTCTTATTAAGAAAGTTTTGACCTGTGCCAAGGAGGCCTAGTGTATCTCCTATTCCTTCTTGTAAAGTTTTCAGTGTGTCAGCTTTTACCTCCAGGTCTTTGATCCATTTGGAGTTAATTCTAGTGCAGGGTGACAAAGAAGGATCCAAGTTTAGTTTTCTGCAGGTGCTTAACCAGTTCTGCCAGCACAAGCTGTTGAAGAGGCTGTGTTTCTTTCATTCTATTTTTTTGGCTCCCTTGTCAAAGATTAGGTGGCTTAATATCTGTGGTTTAATATCTGGGTACTCAGTTCTATTCCATTGGTCTTCAGGCCTGTTCTTGTGCCAGTACCAAGCTGTTTTGATAATTATAGCTCTGTAATAGAGTCTAAAGTTTGGAATTGAAATTCCTCCGGCGCTATTCTTTCTGCTAAGAAGTGTTTTTGCTATACGGGGTCTTTTATTATTCCATATGAAATTTTGGATTGCCTCTTCTATTTCTTTAAAGAATGCCATTGGGATATTGATGGGTATTGCCTTGAATTTGTAGATAGCCCTTGGCAAGATTGTCATTTTCACAATGTTGATTCTTCCAATCCAGGAGCATGGGAGGTTTTTCCATTTCCTTAGTTCTGCTTTAATTTCCTTTTTCAGGGTTTTAAAGTTTTCATCAAAAACTTTTCTTAGTTAAGCTAATTCCTAGGTACTTTATTTTCTTTGAGGCTATTGTGAAAGGAGTTGCTTTCCTGATTATTGCCTTGTTCCTCTCACTGTTGGCATAGAGGAAGGCAGTTGATTTTTGAGGGTTAATTTTATACCCTGCTACCCTTCCAAAGTTTGAATCAGCTCAAGGAGCTGGGGAATAGAGTCTATAGGATTCTTTAAATACAGAATCATGTCATCTGCAAAGAGGGATAGTTTTACTTCCTCTTTCCCTACTTGGATCCACTTTATGCTTGCTTCTTGCCTTATGGCACTGGCTAGGAATTCTAATACTATGTTAAAGAGTAGTGGAGAGAGTGGGCATCCTTGTCTCGTTCCTGATTTTAGAGGGAATGGCTTTAGATTTTCACCATTAAGTGTAATAGTAGCAGTGGGTTTGTCATACACAGCCTTTATTATATATTGAGGAATGTTCCATGGATTCCTAGTTTCTCCAGAGCTTTTAACATAAAGGGGTGTTGGATCTTGTCAAATGCCTTTTCTGCATCTATTGAGACAATCATGTGATTTTTGTCCTTGCTCCTATTGATGTGTTGAATTATATTAATTGATTTGCGTATGTTGAACCAGCTTTGCCTCCCTGTGATGAATCCAGTTTGATCATAATGTATAATTTTTTTGATAAGTTGTTGTAGACGGTTGGCCAGTATTTTGTTGAGAAGTTTTGCATCGATGTTCATCAAAGAAATAGGTCTATAGTTCTCTTTCTTTGATGAATCTCTGTCTGGTTTGCGGATGCGGGTTATACTGGCTTCATAGAATGAGTTTGGTAAAGAACCTTCATTTTCAATTTCGTTGAAGAGCTTGAGGAGTATTGGTGTGAGCTCTGCTTTGAAGACCTTATAGAATTCAGCTGTGAATCCATCTGGCCCTGGGCTTTTCTTAGGTGGAAGTTCTCTTATTGCCATTTCTATTTCAAAGCTTGAAATAGGCCTGTTTAGTTGGGTTACTTCTTCTTGGTTCAGTGTGGGTATGTTAATATTGGCTAGGAATTCATTCATTTCTTCTAGATTCTCAAATTTGTCGGCGTAAAGGTTTGAGAAGTATTCCCTCATGATACTCTGGATCTTGGTAATTTCTGTCGTGATATTACCATTTTCGCCTGTGATTTTGTTTATTTCGGTATGCTCTCTTCTTTTTTTTGGTAAGATTTGCTAAGGGTTTGTCAATTTTGTTAATTATTTCAAAGATCCAATTCCTTGTTTTTTTGATTCTTTCTATAGTTTTTTTGGATCCCAAATCATTTAATTCTGCTTTGATGTTGTTTCTTGATTTGACATTTTTCTTGAGTTTCTTGTTCTGCCCATTTGAAAATGGGAGCAAGATTAATACTAAACACGATTATAGTTTTTCAGATATAACCAACCTAGACCTCTGTAGCTGGCAGACACTAGATGTTCACAAGTTTTGATTGTTGTTATCACTCTTTCTTTTTGTGCACTTATAGACCAGCCTAATACAACCACTGATAAGCGATTTATACCCAAAACAATAAGCCTCTCAATCCAATCTCTATTGTATTTAAGTCCCTCTGAGCCTAGAGAATAATTAAACACCTAGATATTCAGTATTGCTCAACAGCCATCAAGTGTAGATCCATGCAGTATAAGGGTTGAAAGACCAACAGAGGTCCAGAGATAGAAAAATAGAATGAGAGAGGTCAGTGGAGGTATGGGAGGATTAACGTAGGAGTGTAAGAATATTGTAGTACTGAAGAAAAAGTATAGTATAAGGATAACTGATCTAAGTTGGTAAGTAGGTAGCGTATTTGAGTACAAAGTTTGGAAAGTATTAGATAAAACTTATGTGTTGCTGCACGACTAGCTCTTAGCCCAACCAGTGGCCTCACAGTGGGCGGTGGGATGGATCTGTGAGCTTCAGTCTGAGCTCGCTGGGCATACATTTTCCTGTGCTGCTTCCAGGGGTGGCCCCCAGCCAAGGGTCTGGGGTTTGAGAGTTTCCAGGGGCTCTCAGCAGGACCAGCAGGAGACTGCTCTGTTCCCAGGGGCGAGGCCCAGCTGAGGACGTGGGCTCCAAGGGCGGAGCCTCGCCTTTCTGATTCTCAGAAGGGGAGCTTGGCTGCTGGTCGGACCTTCAGATCCCTGCTGTGTTTCCACTGCTTTGTCAGAGAGTCTGTGACAGTGGGGGGCCCCTTGGTGCTGTCTTGCTCAGGCTTCCCAGCTGGAGGATGCCCTGCTCAAGATTGGAGGGGGCAGATGCTGGCTCCTATTTTCCCACACACCCCACCTGCTGTTGTAAAGCAGCGCCGTCCACTCTCCAGATCCAGTGGCCTGGGAGAGGAACCTATTGGGTGGGTGGGAGCTGGGGCAGCTCCGCCTCCACTGGTGGGGTGCTGAGTCTTAGTGTAGCCCGCCTGTCAGTCTCCAGTCAGAGGGCTGGGAGTTGAGCCTGTTGGGCGGGTGGGAGTTGGGACAGCTCTGCCTCCCTTGGTGGGGTGCTGGGTCTTAGTGTAGTCCGCCTGTCAGTCTCCAGTCAATGGCCTAGGGGAGGGGGCTGTTGAGGGAAGGGACAGATTCTAAATTCCTTGCCCCCCTGATCCTGCCGGTCTTTCTCGGGCGGGGTGGAGGGGTCTGAGTTAAGTTCTGTTGCTTGGCAGCAGCTCTGCTTTCCTGATGTGTTTGGGGACGCGCTGTATTACTCACGCCTCTGCGTTCAGTCTGTGGGTGTTCCACGGTGGTGGGGAGTCTTTCACTCCCCTCGGGTCTCCTCTGCCACCTGTGTTCCGCGTCTGGGTTCCGTTGCTTCTGCGGCTCGCTGGCCTGGTCCTATGCTGGTTTCTGCGGGTCGGGGCTGGCCGGCCTGGTGCCCTCTGCCGCTGGCGGCTCAGAGCCGGTGGCAAGGGGTGGGGGAGGGGTCCTCGCGTTCCGAATTCTTTGAGAAAGTTGGATGTGAGCTTTATCTGGATTTCTTTTCCGGTTTGAGTCCTTCTCCGTTGCTTTTTGAGTTTGTTGTTGTGGATTTCTTAAGGTAGTTGGCTCGTGGGACTCCCTGGTTCTCTCTTTTTGTGAGAGAAAGCTAGGCAGAGTCTCTATTATCTTGGTGCCATCTTCCGTCTTCCTCCATGATTATGTTTTTAGTAGAACCTGGCAGATTTGTCCAGACTCTCCTCTGAAAACCAGTCATCGAAACTTGGTCTGGTGATGTGGTTCAAGTGGTACAACACTTAACAAATAGAAACTTGAAAGTTCAAACTCCAAGAGAGAAAAAAAAATAGTTTCTGATGGAGTAGCCAAACTGACACTGACAGAACAAATGGAGCACTCTGTTCCATCCAGGAAGCCAGGCTTGTGTCAAAAGGGCCTACTTACATGGAATTTAATGAAAGTAGAACTGGTTCCACCTTGACTTTTTTTTTTACTGCTGTTCTTTCATGCCTTTATGATACCAAATCAAATCTCACTGATAAAATCAGACTTCCTTTTATTTTAAAGCTACAAAAAGGACTGGGAGCTTGGCATACTGGTGAAGTGCTTGCCTAGCATTCATGAAGCCCTAGGTTCTATTGCTCCATACCACATACATAGAAAAAGCTGGAAATGGTGCTGTGGCTCAAGTGGTAGAGGGCTAGCCTTGAGGAAAGCCCAAGGACACTGCTGAGGCCTTGAGTCCAAGCCCCAAGACTGGTAAAATAAGCTACAAAGGACATATCACAAATGAGTGAGTGTGCCCACCAAAATTGAATGTCCATAAATTTATGCAAGAGAAAGTAGTACAAGGAAAACTATAGTTTGCCATAATACTATTTTTGCTTGTTTGTAATGAGTTTACTTACTATATGTGTCCTTGGTCTTTTTGGAAAGTGTGCATGTTTACAGTTGCACCATGACATATGTAAGTATCCCTCCACAATATATAAATATAAAAACAGTCAGTCTTTCATTACAAGAGTAGTAGTTTTACTGCCCATGAGGTATGTTTTCTTTTCCAGAGTAAAATGTGGGTAGGAGAAAGAACTCTCAATGCAGAGGCAGGGAAGTCATAGAGCATCTAACCAAAAGACTAGAGCTGAGGGTGTGAGTATCTTAGCACCATAGGATTTTGGACACTGAAGTTCATGTTTAAATGTAATCTTGAAGACATGCAGGGATCAGTGTGAAGATGGGCTGTGCTAGTGAATAACATTTGAGTCTAATGAGCATAGGGATGATATTTTGGTGATTCCTGAATGCATATGCTTATCTGCTTTCCCAAAAACTGTTCCCTGACTACTTTGTCATGCCTATATTTAAGAGTTGACTCATATTTGTCACAGCACAGATGAAAATACTTTCAGAGTCCTGGTGGCTTACTATTTGAAGTAAATCATTGGGAAGACGTGTAATGTTGCTATACACACTCATACACAAATATACTGATGTTCAGAATGTTTTCGACTTATATATGCTTAGATCTACTTAAGTGTTATTTGTGGATATTATACGTCTGTGATATATAAAATGGTTAGGTCGATGACAAATGTACATGTGCTATATATTACTGATATGTGTTAATGAAACTGCACCTGCTCACATTCCTAAGCTCAGCAACTACTGGGGAAAAACCTCAACCAGTGAATGCTTTGGGTTGAGCTTTCGAATATTCTGTTTACGTTGGATACAGAAGATGAAAGAGCTTGTGAGATTCCAGGGAATTCCCAAAATAATGTGTGCTTGGGTCCAGGAGTGTAGCTAGTGGTAGAGAGCATGCACGAAGGCCCGGGTTCATTCCTCAGCACCACATACACAGTAAAAGCCAGATCTGGTGCTGTGGCTCATGTGGTAGAGCTCTAGCCTTGAGAAAGTCCCAAGTACAGTGCTCAGGTCTTGAGCTCAAGCCCCAGAACTGGCAAATAAAAGAAAATGAATGTGTGCTGGGGAAAAGGAGTGTGCATCTTAAATAGTGAAAATCAATCAGAAAAAGGAAATAAGTTAGAAAATGTTCTGAAATGTTGCTGAAAATTGACTGGGGAGTAAAAGTGGCTAATGATTGATTCTATTTGTTATCTCATATCAAACTGCATTGTGCGTTTTCTCCTAAGATGTGTTTAATGTGTTTTGAGAACACAGTTCTTCTAAGAACATTACTGTATCCAGTACCAGAAAAGTAGGGAACTTCATTTAATTTTTCAGTGCATACAACATACAGATTTACACTCAGTTTCATTATTATGGTGTTTTGGGACCATGAATTAAAATGCATAGGAATAGTACTGACTCCCTGAGCTAAATCTCCAGTACCTGCGCACACCAAAAATGAAGACTTGAACAAATTTGTAAGAGAACTAGACATATGTAAATTACTCAATTAAAATTGCCCATTATACATACAACACAAGGTTCTCTGGAGTATTCTGGAGATATAGTTCCTAAATTAGGCATGAAAAATAAGTGTTAAATCTATTGAAAATATTGAAACAATACCAGTTATGTCTCCTGAAGAAAATGAAACAGTTACAAATTAAAGCATTTGAAAGACTAGAAAATTCACAAATAAATACAAACCAAACAATACACTTCAACAATGTACCAAAAAGGAAGTCACAATGAACATTAGAAAATACTCATAAACTAGATCATGAAAAAAGTACAGAGTAGAGTAAAAATAAAACTAAGAGGGCAAATTAAAGATGAAAATAATTTAAAACAAATAAAAGGGGTTTTAATTGGTTTGCCTAACTTCACTTAATATAATTTTGTCCAAGTCTTTCCATTTCCTCACGAGTGGAACAATATCATTCTTTCTGATGGATAAGTAAAATTCCATTATTGATGAACTGATGGCATAACAGTAATATTCTTTGTGCTCTATTTGATAAATGCTGAAGAGTGGGATTGCTTTATTATAGGGTAGTTCCAGGTGATCTTTTTTGTTTGTTTTCTTAGTGCTGGCTGTGAAGGTTCATTTTTTCTCTCAGCCCTCCAAGTAGTTCAAAATGCAGACTTTAGCCACTGATATTTAGTAAAATTTCATTTATAATTTAAGATCAAAGCCCAACAAAATAAGTACCAGGAAATGGATACTTGCAAGAGAGGAATGGGGCCAAGAGATGGGTAGCTGAGTGAAGTGGGAAAGAGGAGAGTATGTAGTTAAGAATTTATGGTAGTTCATGTTTGTAATCCTAGTTATTCATGAGGCTGAGATCTGACGCTCTTGGTTCAAAGCCAGCTCAGGCAGCAAAGTCCATGAAATTCTTATGTCCAGTAAACTATTCTGAAAAAGCTAGGAGTGGTGCTATTGTGGCTCAAGTGTTAGAGAGCTAGTAATTCCTTTGTACAACTACGTAAAACAATAGAAATATTTTTTTTTCGGGCATGGGGCTTGAACTCTGGGTCTGGGTGCTGTCCCTGAGCTCTTTATCCCAAGGCTACCACCCTACAACTTAAGACACAGCCCCACTTCCCATTTTCTAGTGATTAATTGGAGATAAGAGTCCACTTTTTTAGTGCCTGGGCTGGCTTCAAACCTCCATCCTCAGATCTCAGCCTCCTGCATAGCTAGGACAAGAGGCGTGAGCCACTGCGCCTGGCAATAGAAGTATTTTTAAAAGAACCAAAAAGAACATTATAGTCATTTTATAATATACTGGTAGGAGAGGTATTATTTTCAAGGAAAGTCTTAAAGGAATTGGTGGAATCCTAATACATAGTTGGAAGGAATATAAATTTGTTCAACCTCTCAGGAAATCATTTTGGGGTTCCTCAAAGAACTTAGCAGAAATATCCTATGCATGCTCTTCTTGGATATTTATCCAAAAGATTTCAAATCAGGATACAGTAAAACAAGTTACCCAACATGTTCACTGATGTATTATTCACAATAGTGAAGGTAAGGAAATAGCCCAGATGCCCCTCAACTGATGAATGGTTCAATAATATGATATGATATATATATATATATATATATATATATAATTTACTTAGACTTCAGGAAGAAAGATATTCCAACATTTACAAAGAAATGGATATACCTGGAAAAATTATGTTAGATATAGCAAGTAAGGTCCAGAGTGACAAAGATGTAGTTTTTCTCTGATAAGTGGAAACTAGAATTTATAAATCTACAGGTAAACACACATGGGGTTGCTTGCAAATGTACACAAATGTATTAACCAAAATATAGTATTTACATGGGAGAATTCAAACAGCATAATTCCTCAGCAAACAAACTTACAGTACAACAAAATGAATACCAGGAAACGTGAATGAAAGGTGTGTGGGAGGATGAGGAAGGGATGTGGATAGATAAATAAAGAGAGGAAGGGAGGGACAATGCAGTCATAACATTCAAAGAGCATCCTTTGAAATTAAGAAAATTGAAGGAATGATTGGAGGGAAGGGGAGAATGATGAAAGGAAAGCATGCTGCATTGTATTCATAAATTGAATTTTGAATGTTAATTCCTTCATATAATTAAAGATAATAAAAATATAATTTTTAAAACAAAAAGATTTTAAATTAGTAATTTAATTTTCAGCTTAATTATATATAATATCAATCTAACCCCAAATCTAGAAAAAGGGAGATTAATGAGATAATTTTGAAAAGGAAGAATCAATAAAAGCATAGCTTTTCCTAATCATATTAAGAAAAAGAAGGAATTAAAATTAGATATGAAAAAGTTAGAGTACAGAAAATTTATCAAATTCAATATGAAAATGCTACTAATAATTTTAAACAAATTAGATAACCTAAGTGAAGGCAAATGACTTGCTTGTGGTACCCCAATAAGCGACATTTGATAGGAATCTGGCTTTCAACAGACTCTAGTTATTTCCTCTTAGTGCTGCTAGGACCACCAGAAAGTAGCAAGAGAAGAGAAATTCACTGTGAAGGAGATTTCTCCAGTGGGTGCTGAAAGAGAAGAGTCTGGGAAACAAAAGAGAGACAATATTCAGAAGAGCCAATCTAGAAAAACATTGAAAATCACAAGAGAGGAATAAAACAGCTGAAATGTGTGGAAGAACAACCACGAGTGAGAAACTGGGAAAGAGTTTGCATCTCCAGCCTGGTGGTCTCCACAACTGGATGGTTTACATATAAGTGATTATGTGGGTGTGTTTATGTGTATATCTCTGTGTGTTTATGTGTATACATTTGTGTGTTTGTGTATATGTACATACATATTCTTTTTATATGATGGTTAATATTTTCACTAACAAGGTGAAAGGTTCCTTTTCTCCCACCTCCATCAAAGCATTTTTGTTGTTATGTTCTTGTTGCTGACTATGCTAATTGGAGTTAAATGAAATCTCAATGCTTGTTTTCTTTTGTTTGTTCTACTTGATCCAATGTGCTTCTTGAAGCATTTTGGTGTTTAATTGGAGGTTAAATTCTTATGTACTTTCTGTGTGGGCTGACTTTGACCCTTGATATAAAGATCTCAATTTCCTGAATATTGATTATTGCAGGAGTGAACCACTGGTGCTTGGATCAATTCTGTGGTGACTTTTGTTTCCTTTATGACCATGGATGTTGAACATTTCTTTGTGTATATGTGTGTGGGTATGAGTGTCTATGTGTGTGTACCTATGTATGTGTTTATGTAGATATATTCATATATAGATATATAAATAATCATACATATATATGTAAAAAATTCCCATTATGAAAGTGTTTGGAAGGATTTGACCAGGAAAGGGACAAAAACATGTTAGAAGGTGAACAATAACCAAAATCACACCTGTGAACATTTTACAAAATGACTGAAGTTAAGGGATTTGTCATAGTCACAAAAATAGTCTTGGTTTTGACAGTAGAATATACTTCTTTTTAAATCTTATTTTTGAGAGTACATTTTGCTATGTAGGCCATGAGCTCATGATCTTCTGAAGTGAGTCTACTCCTTTATATTGTTATATTTTATGCAAATTGATGGTTCTTATAGACGAATTATGTATTTATAACTACCATTCAAAATATTTACTTGTAGATTTATAGGCACATTCTAGGGAATCCATGTATCCTATGTTCTCTCTATTACATTGTTGGTAGGAATGTAAACTTGTTCAACCACTCTGGAAAGCAGTATGGAGGTTCCTTAAAAGACTAAACATAGAGCTTCCCCATGACACACAATTCCACTCCTAGGCATTTATCCAGTGGATCACAAACCACACCACACTAAAGCCACCAGCCCAACCATGTTTATTGCAGCATTGTTTATCATAGCCAAGATATGGAATCAACCTAGATGTCCATCAGTGGACAAATGGATCAAGAAAACGTGGTGTGTATGCACAATGGAATGCTATGCCTCCGTCAGGAAGAATGATATTGTCCCATTGATAAGAAAATGGAAAGACTTGAAAAAAATATATTAAGTAAAGTAAGCCCTGTGTTTATCTGATCATATATGGACTTGTAGTGATTGGAAAGTGTATATGGTTACAATTGCTCCATGACATATTTCTAATAATCTTCATGAATTTCCAGGCTTACCTGTTTGCTTGTCAGCCCAGCAGTACTCAAATATTGCTGTTTGTAAGGTACATTTTCCTAATGTCAGTGTCATATTTCACAGTGAAATAAACGCTCAGGGTAGAGACAACATCCAACACCTTATGAACAAACCAGGGCTGAGGTGGTGAGTATTTTAGCACCGCCGTACTTGAGTCATAGGAATTAATCTTTAAATGTAAACTAAAATAGATGTAGGTATACAAGTGCAGAAGTACAGTGCTAGTGAATAACTTTTGATGCTAGTGATCCTGTACAATCCTATAGGATCACTAATATCAGGTTATCACTAGTATTCTGGTGATGCCTGAATTCTTATGCTAATCTATTTACCAGAACTATGTCCTATGACTGCACTGTATACTGCCTTTATATAAGGATTTGAATGCCCTGATCTTAACACAGATGAATATACTTGAAATGTCCTTGTGGCCAAGTATTTGGGAACAGGTATGTGAACAGGTGGGAACATGTGTGGATGAACTCATATGCATATTTATATATTTACATATATACATATTTGTATATATTGCTGATGTTCAGATATTTTCAACTTATTTATGATCCAATTTACCTATATGTTATTTATGGATAAAGTGTATGATGGATAAAGTGTATATAACCATGACATGCATACATATATATACATATGTGCATTAATAAAACTGCTTTTGCTCATATCCTGTGCTCAGCAAGTTACTGATAAGAAACCTCAACCATTTAGCCCATTGGTTGAGCTTTACAATATTTGTCATCTCCAGGAGATGGAAGATGACAAAGACTGGGAAATTCCAGGTGAATGCAGGGGAAGAATGCTTGCTGGGGAAAAGGGCTTTGCATCCTGATTTGTGAAATATGATGATGAGTAAATAGCATTTTGGAAAGGGGTCCAAAATGTTGCTGAAATTCGCTACAGAGTGGAGGTGGTAACCAATTTATTCAAGTTTTTCTATCATACAATAATGCATTGTTCTGTTTTGCTCCAAGATATGTTTAATGTGTTTTGAAAATACAGTCCCTGTTGAAGAACTATTTTATCCAGTGCCAAAAAGCTAGAGAACTTTGTTGAATTTGTGGGTATGCACAACATGAGAGGTAAACCTAGTTTCATTAGAATGTTGTTTAGGGGCCTTCACATATAATTACTTTAAATGTATAATTCAAATCTTTGGAGTTCTAAGCCAACATAGCTTATAGTTCAGAAAAGCCTTGTTGCATATTGATGTGAAACCCAGAAAAGGAAGTAAGGATGACCTATAGACACATGAAGAAATGCAAACATCCCTGGCCATAAAAGAAACGCAAATCAAAACAAGTTTGAGGACCTTGACATTGGCCTAGTGATAGAGTACTTCCCTAACATGCATAAAGAGCCTCAGTACTGCATACATAGAAAAAGCCAGAAGTGGTGCCCAAGGAGAGTGCTCAAGCCCCGGGACTGGCAAAAATAAATACACACACACACACACACACACACACACACACACACACACACACTTTGAATGGCCATTAACAAGAAATCTAATATTAAAAGATGCTGGTGGGGATGTGGCCCGAAGGGTTTGGTACTACACTGTTGGTGGAAGTGTAAACTCATTCAACCACTTTGGAAAACAGGGCGGTGGTTCCTCAAAAGACTAAGCATAGAGCTCCCTTATGACCCAGCAATCCCACTCCTGTGCATTTATTTGCAGCAGAGTCCAGTTGTGAATGCTGCATGGCACTTACGGTCATGGTTATTAATTCTGTTCAACATGGACCAGGACCTTACTTTTTCAAAAACTGTGTTCCTTTTCATGACACGGGAAAGTTACATCAGTCCAGTTCTGAGAGACAGTCACTAATTTGTCCCTATTTCTTTAATGCACTTTTCATTATCCATCTGTTCTCTCACCGCATAAAATGTGGTGATAAATATGGTATGCACACAAAAAAATAAAATTCTAGTGAAGAACAAAAAGTTCACCTAAGTAGTCTGAACAATGTCTTGGGATAGAGTGAAGGTGCTGATTTTTCAGTTGAGCTTTGTTGTCTTCCT